>NW_027102177.1:0-74375 GCF_035609145.1 Eleutherodactylus coqui | reverse complement strand
TGGGACCTGGGATTCCCAGCCGGTCACCCATACTGGGTACTTGCCAGGCCTCAAGCTGGCTGGCGGCCGCGATCTGACGAGAGCAGGCACATTCAGCTTAGAATGCCCGTTGACAGCTCCTCCTCCTTTCCTATGGGCTTTCTGCAGTGCGAACGCACCTCCGAAAAGGAAAGAAACCTACTCACGGCCTTAAAAGTCAACGGGACCTGGGATTCCCAGCCGGTCACCCATACTGGTACTTGCCAGGCCTCAAGCTGGCTGGCGGCCGCGATCTGACGAGAGCAGGCACATTCAGCTTAGAATGCCCGTTGACAGCTCCTCCTCCTTTCCTATGGGCTTTCTGCAGTGCGAACGCACCTCCGAAACGGAAAGAAACCTACTCACGGCCTTAAAAGTCAACAGGGACCTGGGATTCCCAGCCGGTCACCCATACTGGTACTTGCCAGGCCTCAAGCTGGCTGGCGGCCGCGATCTGACGAGAGCAGGCACATTCAGCTTAGAATGCCCGTTGACAGCTCCTCCTCCTTTCCTATGGGCTTTCTGCAGTGCGAACGCACCTCCGAAACGGAAAGAAACCTACTCACGGCCTTAAAAGTCAACAGGACCTGGGATTCCCAGCCGGTCACCCATACTGGTACTTGCCAGGCCTCAAGCTGGCTGGCGGCCGCGATCTGACGAGAGCAGGCACATTCAGCTTAGAATGCCCGTTGACAGCTCCTTCCTCCTTTCCTATGGGCTTTCTGCAGTGCGAACGCACCTCCGAAAAGGAAAGAAACCTACTCACGGCCTTAAAAGTCAACGGACCTGGGATTCCCAGCCGGTCACCCATACTGGTACTTGCCAGGCCTCAAGCTGGCTGGCGGCCGCGATCTGACGAGAGCAGGCACATTCAGCTTAGAATGCCCGTTGACAGCTCCTCCTCCTTTCCTATGGGCTTTCTGCAGTGCGAACGCACCTCCGAAACGGAAAGAAACCTACTCACGGCCTTAAAAGTCAACGGGACCTGGGATTCCCAGCCGGTCACCCATACTGGTACTTGCCAGGCCTCAAGCTGGCTGGCGGCCGCGATCTGATCGAGAGCAGGCACATTCAGCTTAGAATGCCCGTTGACAGCTCCTCCTCCTTTCCTATGGGCTTTCTGCAGTGCGAACGCACCTCCGAAAAGGAAAGAAACCTACTCACGGCCTTAAAAGTCAACGGGACCTGGATTCCCAGCCGGTCACCCATACTGGTACTTGCCAGGCCTCAAGCTGGCTGGCGGCCGCGATCTGACGAGAGCAGGCACATTCAGCTTAGAATGCCCGATTGACAGCTCCTCCTCCTTTCCTATGGGCTTTCTGCAGTGCGAACGCACCTCCGAAAAGGAAAGAAACCTACTCACGGCCTTAAAAGTCAACGGGACCTGGGATTCCCAGCCGGTCACCCATACTTGTACTTGCCAGGCCTCAAGCTGGCTGGCGGCCGCGATCTGACGAGAGCAGGCACATTCAGCTTAGAATGCCCGTTGACAGCTCCTCCTCCTTTCCTATGGGCTTTCTGCAGTGCGAACGCACCTCCGAAAAGGAAAGAAACCTACTCACGGCCTTAAAGTCAACGGGACCTGGGATTCCCAGCCGGTCACCCATACTGGTACTTGCCAGGCCTCAAGCTGGCTGGCGGCCGCGATCTGACGAGAGCAGGCACATTCAGCTTAGAATGCCCGTTGACAGCTCCTCCTCCTTTCCTATGGGCTTTCTGCAGTGCGAACGCACCTCCGAAAAGGAAAAGAAACCTACTCACGGCCTTAAAAGTCAACGGGACCTGGGATTCCCAGCCGGTCACCCATACTGGTACTTGCCAGGCCTCAAGCTGGCTGGCGGCCGCGATCTGACGAGAGCAGGCACATTCAGCTTAGAATGTCCGTTGACAGCTCCTCCTCCTTTCCTATGGGCTTTCTGCAGTGCGAACGCACCTCCGAAAAGGAAAGAAACCTACTCACGGCCTTAAAGTCAACGGGACCTGGGATTCCCAGCCGGTCACCCATACTGGTACTTGCCAGGCCTCAAGCTGGCTGGCGGCCGCGATCTGACGAGAGCAGGCACATTCAGCTTAGAATGCCCGTTGACAGCTCCTCCTCCTTTCCTATGGGCTTTTCTGCAGTGCGAACGCACCTCCGAAAAGAAAAGAAACCTACTCACGGCCTTAAAAGTCAACGGGACCTGGGATACCCAGCCGGTCACCCATACTGGTACTTGCCAGGCCTCAAGCTGGCTGGCGGCCGCGATCTGACGAGAGCAGGCACATTCAGCTTAGAATGTCCGTTGACAGCTCCTCCTCCTTTCCTATGGGCTTTCTGCAGTGCGAACGCACCTCCGAAACGGAAAGAAACCTACTCACGGCCTTAAAAGTCAACGGGACCTGGGATTCCCAGCCGGTCACCCATACTGGTACTTGCCAGGCCTCAAGCTGGCTGGCGGCCGCGATCTGACGAGAGCAGGCACATTCAGCTTAGAATGCCCGTTGACAGCTCCTCCTCCTTTCCTATGGGCTTTCTGCAGTGCGAACGCACCTCCGAAAAGGAAAGAAACCTACTCACGGCCTTAAAAGTCAACGGGACCTGGGATTCCCAGCCGGTCACCCATACTGGTACTTGCCAGGCCTCAAGCTGGCTGGCGGCCGCGATCTGACGAGAGCAGGCACATTCAGCTTAGAATGCCCGTTGACAGCTCCTCCTCCTTTCCTATGGGCTTTCTGCAGTGCGAACGCACCTCCGAAAAGGAAAGAAACCTACTCACGGCCTTAAAAGTCAACGGGACCTGGGATTCCCAGCCGGTCACCCATACTGGTACTTGCCAGGCCTCAAGCTGGCTGGCGGCCGCGATCTGACGAGAGCAGGCACATTCAGCTTAGAATGCCCGTTGACAGCTCCTCCTCCTTTCCTATGGGCTTTCTGCAGTGCGAACGCACCTCCGAAAAGGAAAGAAACCTACTCACGGCCTTAAAAGTCAACGGGACCTGGGATTCCCAGCCGGTCACCCATACTGGTACTTGCCAGGCCTCAAGCTGGCTGGCGGCCGCGATCTGACGAGAGCAGGCACATTCAGCTTAGAATGCCCGTTGACAGCTCCTCCTCCTTTCCTATGGGCTTTCTGCAGTGCGAACGCACCTCCGAAAAGGAAAGAAACCTACTCACGGCCTTAAAAGTCAACGGGACCTGGGATTCCAGCCGGTCACCCATACTGGTACTTGCCAGGCCTCAAGCTGGCTGGCGGCCGCGGTCTGACGAGAGCAGGCACATTCAGCTTAGAATGCCCGTTGACAGCTCCTCCTCCTTTCCTATGGGCTTTCTGCAGTGCGAACGCACCTCCGAAAAGAAAAGAAACCTACTCACGGCCTTAAAAGTCAACGGGACCTGGGATTCCCAGCCGGTCACCCATACTGGTACTTGCCAGGCCTCAAGCTGGCTGGCGGCCGCGATCTGACGAGAGCAGGCACATTCAGCTTAGAATGTCCGTTGACAGCTCCTCCTCCTTTCCTATGGGCTTTCTGCAGTGCGAACGCACCTCCGAAACGGAAAGAAACCTACTCACGGCCTTAAAAGTCAACGGGACCTGGGATTCCCAGCCGGTCACCCATACTGGTACTTGCCAGGCCTCAAGCTGGCTGGCGGCCGCGATCTGACAAGAGCAGGCACATTCAGCTTAGAATGCCCGTTGACAGCTCCTCCTCCTTTCCTATGGGCTTTCTGCAGTGCGAACGCACCTCCGAAAAGAAAAGAAACCTACTCACGGCCTTAAAAGTCAACGGGACCTGGGATTCCCAGCCGGTCACCCATACTGGTACTTGCCAGGCCTCAAGCTGGCTGGCGGCCGCGATCTGACGAGAGCAGGCACATTCAGCTTAGAATGTCCGTTGACAGCTCCTCCTCCTTTCCTATGGGCTTTATGCAGTGCGAACGCACCTCCGAAACGGAAAGAAACCTACTCACGGCCTTAAAAGTCAACGGGACCTGGGATTCCCAGCCGGTAACCCATACTGGTACTTGCCAGGCCTCAAGCTGGCTGGCGGCCGCGATCTGACGAGAGCAGGCACATTCAGCTTAGAATGCCCGTTGACAGCTCCTCCTCCTTTCCTATGGGCTTTCTGCAGTGCGAACGCACCTCCGAAAAGGAAAGAAACCTACTCACGGCCTTAAAAGTCAACGGGACCTGGGATTCCCAGCCGGTCACCCATACTGGTACTTGCCAGGCCTCAAACTGGCTGGCGGCCGCGATCTGACGAGAGCAGGCACATTCAGCTTAGAATGCCCGTTGACAGCTCCTCCTCCTTTCCTATGGGCTTTCTGCAGTGCGAACGCACCTCCGAAAAGGAAAGAAACCTACTCACGGCCTTAAAAGTCAACGGGACCTGGGATTCCCAGCCGGTCACCCATACTGGTACTTGCCAGGCCTCAAGCTGGCTGGCGGCCGCGATCTGACGAGAGCAGGCACATTCAGCTTAGAATGCCCGTTGACAGCTCCTCCTCCTTTCCTATGGGCTTTCTGCAGTGCGAACGCACCTCCGAAACGTAAAGAAACCTACTCACGGCCTTAAAAGTCAACGGGACCTGGGATTCCCAGCCGTCACCCATACTGGTACTTGCCAGGCCTCAAGCTGGCTGGCGGCCGCGATCTGACGAGAGCAGGCACATTCAGCTTAGAATGCCCGTTGACAGCTCCTCCTCCTTTCCTATGGGCTTTCTGCAGTGCGAACGCACCTCCGAAAAGGAAAGAAACCTACTCACGGCCTTAAAAGTCAACGGGACCTGGGATTCCCAGCCGGTCACCCATACTGGTACTTGCCAGGCCTCAAGCTGGCTGGCGGCCGCGATCTGACGAGAGCAGGCACATTCAGCTTAGAATGCCCGTTGACAGCTCCTCCTCCTTTCCTATGGGCTTTCTGCAGTGCGAACGCACCTCCGAAACGGAAAGAAACCTACTCACGGCCTTAAAAGTCAACGGGACCTGGGATTCCCAGCCGGTCACCCATACTGGTACTTGCCAGGCCTCAAGCTGGCTGGCGGCCGCGATCTGACGAGAGCAGGCACATTCAGCTTAGAATGCCCGTTGACAGCTCCTCCTCCTTTCCTATGGGCTTTCTGCAGTGCGAACGCACCTCCGAAACGGAAAGAAACCTACTCACGGCCTTAAAAGTCAACAGGACCTGGGATTCCCAGCCGGTCACCCATACTGGTACTTGCCAGGCCTCAAGCTGGCTGGCGGCCGCGATCTGACGAGAGCAGGCACATTCAGCTTAGAATGCCCGTTGACAGCTCCTTCTCCTTTCCTATGGGCTTTCTGCAGTGCGAACGCACCTCCGAAAAGGAAAGAAACCTACTCACGGCCTTAAAAGTCAACGGGACCTGGGATTCCCAGCCGGTCACCCATACTGGTACTTGCCAGGCCTCAAGCTGGCTGGCGGCCGCGATCTGACAAGAGCAGGCACATTCAGCTTAGAATGCCCGTTGACAGCTCCTCCTCCTTTCCTATGGGCTTTCTGCAGTGCGAACGCACCTCCGAAACGGAAAGAAACCTACTCACGGCCTTAAAAGTCAACGGGACCTGGGATTCCAGCCGGTCACCCATACTGGTACTTGCCAGGCCTCAAGCTGGCTGGCGGCCGCGATCTGATGAGAGCAGGCACATTCAGCTTAGAATGCCCGTTGACAGCTCCTCCACCTTTCCTATGGGCTTTCTGCAGTGCGAACGCACCTCCGAAAAGGAAAGAAACCTACTCACGGCCTTAAAAGTCAACGGGACCTGGGATTCCCAGCCGGTCACCCATACTGGTACTTGCCAGGCCTCAAGCTGGCTGGCGGCCGCGATCTGACGAGAGCAGGCACATTCAGCTTAGAATGCCCATTGACAGCTCCTCCTCCTTTCCTATGGGCTTTCTGCAGTGCGAACGCACCTCCGAAAAGGAAAGAAACCTACTCACGGCCTTAAAAGTCAATGGGACCTGGGATTCCCAGCCGGTCTCCCATACTTGTACTTGCCAGGCCTCAAGCTGGCTGGCGGCCGCGATCTGACGAGAGCAGGCACATTCAGCTTAGAATGCCCGTTGACAGCTCCTCCTCCTTTCCTATGGGCTTTCTGCAGTGCGAACGCACCTCGAAAAGGAAAGAAACCTACTCACGGCCTTAAAGTCAACGGGACCTGGGATTCCCAGCCGGTCACCCATACTGGTACTTGCCAGGCCTCAAGCTGGCTGGCGGCCGCGATCTGACGAGAGCAGGCACATTCAGCTTAGAATGCCCGTTGACAGCTCCTCCTCCTTTCCTATGGGCTTTCTGCAGTGCGAACGCACCTCCGAAAAGAAAAGAAACCTACTCACGGCCTTAAAAGTCAACGGGACCTGGGATTCCCAGCCGGTCACCCATACTGGTACTTGCCAGGCCTCAAGCTGGCTGGCGGCCGCGATCTGACGAGAGCAGGCACATTCAGCTTAGAATGTCCGTTGACAGCTCCTCCTCCTTTCCTATGGGCTTTCTGCAGTGCGAACGCACCTCCGAAAAGGAAAGAAACCTACTCACGGCCTTAAAGTCAACGGGACCTGGGATTCCCAGCCGGTCACCCATACTGGTACTTGCCAGGCCTCAAGCTGGCTGGCGGCCGCGATCTGACGAGAGCAGGCACATTCAGCTTAGAATGCCCGTTGACAGCTCCTCCTCCTTTCCTATGGGCTTTCTGCAGTGCGAACGCACCTCCGAAAAGAAAAGAAACCTACTCACGGCCTTAAAAGTCAACGGGACCTGGGATACCCAGCCGGTCACCCATACTGGTACTTGCCAGGCCTCAAGCTGGCTGGCGGCCGCGATCTGACGAGAGCAGGCACATTCAGCTTAGAATGTCCGTTGACAGCTCCTCCTCCTTTCCTATGGGCTTTCTGCAGTGCGAACGCACCTCCGAAACGGAAAGAAACCTACTCACGGCCTTAAAAGTCAACGGGACCTGGGATTCCCAGCCGGTCACCCATACTGGTACTTGCCAGGCCTCAAGCTGGCTGGCGGCCGCGATCTGACGAGAGCAGGCACATTCAGCTTAGAATGCCCGTTGACAGCTCCTCCTCCTTTCCTATGGGCTTTCTGCAGTGCGAACGCACCTCCGAAAAGGAAAGAAACCTACTCACGGCCTTAAAAGTCAACGGGACCTGGGATTCCCAGCCGGTCACCCATACTGGTACTTGCCAGGCCTCAAGCTGGCTGGCGGCCGCGATCTGACGAGAGCAGGCACATTCAGCTTAGAATGTCCGTTGACAGCTCCTCCTCCTTTCCTATGGGCTTTCTGCAGTGCGAACGCACCTCCGAAAAGGAAAGAAACCTACTCACGGCCTTAAAAGTCAACGGGACCTGGGATTCCCAGCCGGTCACCCATACTGGTACTTGCCAGGCCTCAAGCTGGCTGGCGGCCGCCGATCTGACGAGAGCAGGCACATTCAGCTTAGAATGCCCGTTGACAGCTCCTCCTCCTTTCCTATGGGCTTTCTGCAGTGCGAACGCACCTCCGAAAAGGAAAGAAACCTACTCACGGCCTTAAAAGTCAACGGGACCTGGGATTCCCAGCCGTCACCCATACTGGTACTTGCCAGGCCTCAAGCTGGCTGGCGGCCGCGATCTGACGAGAGCAGGCACATTCAGCTTAGAATGCCCGTTGACAGCTCCTCCTCCTTTCCTATGGGCTTTCTGCAGTGCGAACGCACCTCCGAAAAGGAAAGAAACCTACTCACGGCCTTAAAAGTCAACGGGACCTGGGATTCCCAGCCGGTCACCCATACTGGTACTTGCCAGGCCTCAAGCTGGCTGGCGGCCGCGATCTGACGAGAGCAGGCACATTCAGCTTAGAATGTCCGTTGACAGCTCCTCCTCCTTTCCTATGGGCTTTCTGCAGTGCGAACGCACCTCCGAAACGGAAAGAAACCTACTCACGGCCTTAAAAGTCAACGGGACCTGGGATTCCCAGCCGGTCACCCATACTGGTACTTGCCAGGCCTCAAGCTGGCTGGCGGCCGCGATCTGACGAGAGCAGGCACATTCAGCTTAGAATGTCCGTTGACAGCTCCTCCTCCTTTCCTATGGGCTTTCTGCAGTGCGAACGCACCTCCGAAAAGGAAAGAAACCTACTCACGGCCTTAAAGTCAACGGGACCTGGGATTCCCAGCCGGTCACCCATACTGGTACTTGCCAGGCCTCAAGCTGGCTGGCGGCCGCGATCTGACGAGAGCAGGCACATTCAGCTTAGAATGCCCGTTGACAGCTCCTCCTCCTTTCCTATGGGCTTTCTGCAGTGCGAACGCACCTCCGAAAAGAAAAGAAACCTACTCACGGCCTTAAAAGTCAACGGGACCTGGGATACCCAGCCGGTCACCCATACTGGTACTTGCCAGGCCTCAAGCTGGCTGGCGGCCGCGATCTGACGAGAGCAGGCACATTCAGCTTAGAATGTCCGTTGACAGCTCCTCCTCCTTTCCTATGGGCTTTCTGCAGTGCGAACGCACCTCCGAAACGGAAAGAAACCTACTCACGGCCTTAAAAGTCAACGGGACCTGGGATTCCCAGCCGGTCACCCATACTGGTACTTGCCAGGCCTCAAGCTGGCTGGCGGCCGCGATCTGACGAGAGCAGGCACATTCAGCTTAGAATGCCCGTTGACAGCTCCTCCTCCTTTCCTATGGGCTTTCTGCAGTGCGAACGCACCTCCGAAAAGGAAAGAAACCTACTCACGGCCTTAAAAGTCAACGGGACCTGGGATTCCCAGCCGGTCACCCATACTGGTACTTGCCAGGCCTCAAGCTGGCTGGCGGCCGCGATCTGACGAGAGCAGGCACATTCAGCTTAGAATGCCCGTTGACAGCTCCTCCTCCTTTCCTATGGGCTTTCTGCAGTGCGAACGCACCTCCGAAAAGGAAAGAAACCTACTCACGGCCTTAAAAGTCAACGGGACCTGGGATTCCCAGCCGGTCACCCATACTGGTACTTGCCAGGCCTCAAGCTGGCTGGCGGCCGCGATCTGACGAGAGCAGGCACATTCAGCTTAGAATGCCCGTTGACAGCTCCTCCTCCTTTCCTATGGGCTTTCTGCAGTGCGAACGCACCTCCGAAAAGGAAAGAAACCTACTCACGGCCTTAAAAGTCAACGGGACCTGGATTCCCAGCCGGTCACCCATACTGGTACTTGCCAGGCCTCAAGCTGGCTGGCGGCCGCGATCTGACGAGAGCAGGCACATTCAGCTTAGAATGCCCGTTGACAGCTCCTCCTCCTTTCCTATGGGCTTTCTGCAGTGCGAACGCACCTCCGAAAAGGAAAGAAACCTACTCACGGCCTTAAAAGTCAACGGGACCTGGATTCCCAGCCGGTCACCCATACTGGTACTTGCCAGGCCTCAAGCTGGCTGGCGGCCGCGGTCTGACGAGAGCAGGCACATTCAGCTTAGAATGCCCGTTGACAGCTCCTCCTCCTTTCCTATGGGCTTTCTGCAGTGCGAACGCACCTCCGAAAAGAAAAGAAACCTACTCACGGCCTTAAAAGTCAACGGGACCTGGGATTCCCAGCCGGTCACCCATACTGGTACTTGCCAGGCCTCAAGCTGGCTGGCGGCCGCGATCTGACGAGAGTAGGCACATTCAGCTTAGAATGTCCGTTGACAGCTCCTCCTCCTTTCCTATGGGCTTTCTGCAGTGCGAACGCACCTCCGAAACGGAAAGAAACCTACTCAACGGCCTTAAAAGTCAACGGGACCTGGGATTCCCAGCCGGTCACCCATACTGGTACTTGCCAGGCCTCAAGCTGGCTGGCGGCCGCGATCTGACGAGAGCAGGCACATTCAGCTTAGAATGCCCGTTGACAGCTCCTCCTCCTTTCCTATGGGCTTTCTGCAGTGCGAACGCACCTCCGAAAAGGAAAGAAACCTACTCACGGCCTTAAAAGTCAACGGGACCTGGGATTCCCAGCCGGTCACCCATACTGGTACTTGCCAGGCCTCAAGCTGGCTGGCGGCCGCGATCTGACGAGAGCAGGCACATTCAGCTTAGAATGTCCGTTGACAGCTCCTCCTCCTTTCCTATGGGCTTTCTGCAGTGCGAACGCACCTCCGAAACGGAAAGAAACCTACTCACGGCCTTAAAAGTCAACGGGACCTGGGATTCCCAGCCGGTCACCCATACTGGTACTTGCCAGGCCTCAAGCTGGCTGGCGGCCGCGATCTGACGAGAGCAGGCACATTCAGCTTAGAATGCCCGTTGACAGCTCCTCCTCCTTTCCTATGGGCTTTCTGCAGTGCGAACGCACCTCCGAAAAGGAAAGAAACCTACTCACGGCCTTAAAAGTCAACGGGACCTGGGATTCCCAGCCGGTCACCCATACTGGTACTTGCCAGGCCTCAAGCTGGCTGGCGGCCGCGATCTGACGAGAGCAGGCACATTCAGCTTAGAATGCCCGTTGACAGCTCCTCCTCCTTTCCTATGGGCTTTCTGCAGTGCGAACGCACCTCCGAAACGGAAAGAAACCTACTCACGGCCTTAAAAGTCAACGGGACCTGGGATTCCCAGCCGGTCACCCATACTGGTACTTGCCAGGCCTCAAGCTGGCTGGCGGCCGCGATCTGACGAGAGCAGGCACATTCAGCTTAGAATGCCCGTTGACAGCTCCTCCTCCTTTCCTATGGGCTTTCTGCAGTGCGAACGCACCTCCGAAACGGAAAGAAACCTACTCACGGCCTTAAAAGTCAACAGGACCTGGGATTCCCAGCCGGTCACCCATACTGGTACTTGCCAGGCCTCAAGCTGGCTGGCGGCCGCGATCTGACGAGAGCAGGCACATTCAGCTTAGAATGCCCGTTGACAGCTCCTTCTCCTTTCCTATGGGCTTTCTGCAGTGCGAACGCACCTCCGAAAAGGAAAGAAACCTACTCACGGCCTTAAAAGTCAACGGGACCTGGGATTCCCAGCCGGTCACCCATACTGGTACTTGCCAGGCCTCAAGCTGGCTGGCGGCCGCGATCTGACAAGAGCAGGCACATTCAGCTTAGAATGCCCGTTGACAGCTCCTCCTCCTTTCCTATGGGCTTTCTGCAGTGCGAACGCACCTCCGAAACGGAAAGAAACCTACTCACGGCCTTAAAAGTCAACGGGACCTGGGATTCCCAGCCGGTCACCCATACTGGTACTTGCCAGGCCTCAAGCTGGCTGGCGGCCGCGATCTGATGAGAGCAGGCACATTCAGCTTAGAATGCCCGTTGACAGCTCCTCCACCTTTCCTATGGGCTTTCTGCAGTGCGAACGCACCTCCGAAAAGGAAAGAAACCTACTCACGGCCTTAAAAGTCAACGGGACCTGGGATTCCCAGCCGGTCACCCATACTGGTACTTGCCAGGCCTCAAGCTGGCTGGCGGCCGCGATCTGACGAGAGCAGGCACATTCAGCTTAGAATGCCCATTGACAGCTCCTCCTCCTTTCCTATGGGCTTTCTGCAGTGCGAACGCACCTCCGAAAAGGAAAGAAACCTACTCACGGCCTTAAAAGTCAATGGGACCTGGGATTCCCAGCCGGTCTCCCATACTTGTACTTGCCAGGCCTCAAGCTGGCTGGCGGCCGCGATCTGACGAGAGCAGGCACATTCAGCTTAGAATGCCCGTTGACAGCTCCTCCTCCTTTCCTATGGGCTTTCTGCAGTGCGAACGCACCTCCGAAAAGGAAAGAAACCTACTCACGGCCTTAAAGTCAACGGGACCTGGGATTCCCAGCCGGTCACCCATACTGGTACTTGCCAGGCCTCAAGCTGGCTGGCGGCCGCGATCTGACGAGAGCAGGCACATTCAGCTTAGAATGCCCGTTGACAGCTCCTCCTCCTTTCCTATGGGCTTTCTGCAGTGCGAACGCACCTCCGAAAAGAAAAGAAACCTACTCACGGCCTTAAAAGTCAACGGGACCTGGGATTCCCAGCCGGTCACCCATACTGGTACTTGCCAGGCCTCAAGCTGGCTGGCGGCCGCGATCTGACGAGAGCAGGCACATTCAGCTTAGAATGTCCGTTGACAGCTCCTCCTCCTTTCCTATGGGCTTTCTGCAGTGCGAACGCACCTCCGAAAAGGAAAGAAACCTACTCACGGCCTTAAAGTCAACGGGACCTGGGATTCCCAGCCGGTCACCCATACTGGTACTTGCCAGGCCTCAAGCTGGCTGGCGGCCGCGATCTGACGAGAGCAGGCACATTCAGCTTAGAATGCCCGTTGACAGCTCCTCCTCCTTTCCTATGGGCTTTCTGCAGTGCGAACGCACCTCCGAAAAGAAAAGAAACCTACTCACGGCCTTAAAAGTCAACGGGACCTGGGATACCCAGCCGGTCACCCATACTGGTACTTGCCAGGCCTCAAGCTGGCTGGCGGCCGCGATCTGACGAGAGCAGGCACATTCAGCTTAGAATGTCCGTTGACAGCTCCTCCTCCTTTCCTATGGGCTTTCTGCAGTGCGAACGCACCTCCGAAACGGAAAGAAACCTACTCACGGCCTTAAAAGTCAACGGGACCTGGGATTCCCAGCCGGTCACCCATACTGGTACTTGCCAGGCCTCAAGCTGGCTGGCGGCCGCGATCTGA
The DNA here is from genome assembly GCF_035609145.1 of Eleutherodactylus coqui. NCBI lineage: Eukaryota > Metazoa > Chordata > Amphibia > Anura > Eleutherodactylidae > Eleutherodactylus > Eleutherodactylus coqui. The sequence continues at coordinate 61,769 of NW_027102177.1, read as the reverse complement.
CGAGAGCAGGCACATTCAGCTTAGAATGCCCGTTGACAGCTCCTCCTCCTTTCCTATGGGCTTTCTGCAGTGCGAACGCACCTCCGAAAAGGAAAGAAACCTACTCACGGCCTTAAAAGTCAACGGGACCTGGGATTCCCAGCCGGTCACCCATACTGGTACTTGCCAGGCCTCAAGCTGGCTGGCGGCCGCGATCTGACGAGAGCAGGCACATTCAGCTTAGAATGCCCGTTGACAGCTCCTCCTCCTTTCCTATGGGCTTTCTGCAGTGCGAACGCACCTCCGAAAAGGAAAGAAACCTACTCACGGCCTTAAAAGTCAACGGGACCTGGGATTCCCAGCCGGTCACCCATACTGGTACTTGCCAGGCCTCAAGCTGGCTGGCGGCCGCGATCTGACGAGAGCAGGCACATTCAGCTTAGAATGCCCGTTGACAGCTCCTCCTCCTTTCCTATGGGCTTTCTGCAGTGCGAACGCACCTCCGAAAAGGAAAGAAACCTACTCACGGCCTTAAAAGTCAACGGGACCTGGGATTCCCAGCCGGTCACCCATACTGGTACTTGCCAGGCCTCAAGCTGGCTGGCGGCCGCGATCTGACGAGAGCAGGCACATTCAGCTTAGAATGCCCGTTGACAGCTCCTCCTCCTTTCCTATGGGCTTTCTGCAGTGCGAACGCACCTCCGAAAAGGAAAGAAACCTACTCACGGCCTTAAAAGTCAACGGGACCTGGGATTCCCAGCCGGTCACCCATACTGGTACTTGCCAGGCCTCAAGCTGGCTGGCGGCCGCGGTCTGACGAGAGCAGGCACATTCAGCTTAGAATGCCCGTTGACAGCTCCTCCTCCTTTCCTATGGGCTTTCTGCAGTGCGAACGCACCTCCGAAAAGAAAAGAAACCTACTCACGGCCTTAAAAGTCAACGGGACCTGGGATTCCCAGCCGGTCACCCATACTGGTACTTGCCAGGCCTCAAGCTGGCTGGCGGCCGCGATCTGACGAGAGCAGGCACATTCAGCTTAGAATGTCCGTTGACAGCTCCTCCTCCTTTCCTATGGGCTTTCTGCAGTGCGAACGCACCTCCGAAACGGAAAGAAACCTACTCACGGCCTTAAAAGTCAACGGGACCTGGGATTCCCAGCCGGTCACCCATACTGGTACTTGCCAGGCCTCAAGCTGGCTGGCGGCCGCGATCTGACAAGAGCAGGCACATTCAGCTTAGAATGCCCGTTGACAGCTCCTCCTCCTTTCCTATGGGCTTTCTGCAGTGCGAACGCACCTCCGAAAAGAAAAGAAACCTACTCACGGCCTTAAAAGTCAACGGGACCTGGGATTCCCAGCCGGTCACCCATACTGGTACTTGCCAGGCCTCAAGCTGGCTGGCGGCCGCGATCTGACGAGAGCAGGCACATTCAGCTTAGAATGTCCGTTGACAGCTCCTCCTCCTTTCCTATGGGCTTTATGCAGTGCGAACGCACCTCCGAAACGGAAAGAAACCTACTCACGGCCTTAAAAGTCAACGGGACCTGGGATTCCCAGCCGGTAACCCATACTGGTACTTGCCAGGCCTCAAGCTGGCTGGCGGCCGCGATCTGACGAGAGCAGGCACATTCAGCTTAGAATGCCCGTTGACAGCTCCTCCTCCTTTCCTATGGGCTTTCTGCAGTGCGAACGCACCTCCGAAAAGGAAAGAAACCTACTCACGGCCTGAAAAGTCAACGGGACCTGGGATTCCCAGCCGGTCACCCATACTGGTACTTGCCAGGCCTCAAGCTGGCTGGCGGCCGCGATCTGACGAGAGCAGGCACATTCAGCTTAGAATGCCCGTTGACAGCTCCTCCTCCTTTCCTATGGGCTTTCTGCAGTGCGAACGCACCTCCGAAAAGGAAAGAAACCTACTCACGGCCTTAAAAGTCAACGGGACCTGGGATTCCCAGCCGGTCACCCATACTGGTACTTGCCAGGCCTCAAGCTGGCTGGCGGCCGCGATCTGACGAGAGCAGGCACATTCAGCTTAGAATGCCCGTTGACAGCTCCTCCTCCTTTCCTATGGGCTTTCTGCAGTGCGAACGCACCTCCGAAAAGGAAAAAAACCTACTCACGGCCTTAAAAGTCAACGGGACCTGGGATTCCCAGCCGGTCACCCATACTGGTACTTGCCAGGCCTCAAGCTGGCTGGCGGCCGCGATCTGACGAGAGCAGGCACATTCAGCTTAGAATGCCCGTTGACAGCTCCTCCTCCTTTCCTATGGGCTTTCTGCAGTGCGAACGCACCTCCGAAACGGAAAGAAACCTACTCACGGCCTTAAAAGTCAACGGGACCTGGGATTCCCAGCCGGTCACCCATACTGGTACTTGCCAGGCCTCAAGCTGGCTGGCGGCCGCGATCTGACGAGAGCAGGCACATTCAGCTTAGAATGCCCGTTGACAGCTCCTCCTCCTTTCCTATGGGCTTTCTGCAGTGCGAACGCACCTCCGAAAAGGAAAGAAACCTACTCACGGCCTTAAAAGTCAACGGGACCTGGGATTCCCAGCCGGTCACCCATACTGGTACTTGCCAGGCCTCAAGCTGGCGGGCGGCCGCGATCTGACGAGAGCAGGCACATTCAGCTTAGAATGCCCGTTGACAGCTCCTTCTCCTTTCCTATGGGCTTTCTGCAGTGCGAACGCACCTCCGAAAAGGAAAGAAACCTACTCACGGCCTTAAAAGTCAACGGGACCTGGGATTCCCAGCCGGTCACCCATACTGGTACTTGCCAGGCCTCAAGCTGGCTGGCGGCCGCGATCTGACAAGAGCAGGCACATTCAGCTTAGAATGCCCGTTGACAGCTCCTCCTCCTTTCCTATGGGCTTTCTGCAGTGCGAACGCACCTCCGAAACGGAAAGAAACCTACTCACGGCCTTAAAAGTCAACGGGACCTGGGATTCCCAGCCGGTCACCCATACTGGTACTTGCCAGGCCTCAAGCTGGCTGGCGGCCGCGATCTGACGAGAGCAGGCACATTCAGCTTAGAATGCCCGTTGACAGCTCCTCCACCTTTCCTATGGGCTTTCTGCAGTGCGAACGCACCTCCGAAAAGGAAAGAAACCTACTCACGGCCTTAAAAGTCAACGGGACCTGGGATTCCCAGCCGGTCACCCATACTGGTACTTGCCAGGCCTCAAGCTGGCTGGCGGCCGCGATCTGACGAGAGCAGGCACATTCAGCTTAGAATGCCCATTGACAGCTCCTCCTCCTTTCCTATGGGCTTTCTGCAGTGCGAACGCACCTCCGAAAAGGAAAGAAACCTACTCACGGCCTTAAAAGTCAATGGGACCTGGGATTCCCAGCCGGTCTCCCATACTTGTACTTGCCAGGCCTCAAGCTGGCTGGCGGCCGCGATCTGACGAGAGCAGGCACATTCAGCTTAGAATGCCCGTTGACAGCTCCTCCTCCTTTCCTATTGGCTTTCTGCAGTGCGAACGCACCTCCGAAAAGGAAAGAAACCTACTCACGGCCTTAAAGTCAACGGGACCTGGGATTCCCAGCCGGTCACCCATACTGGTACTTGCCAGGCCTCAAGCTGGCTGGCGGCCGCGATCTGACGAGAGCAGGCACATTCAGCTTAGAATGCCCGTTGACAGCTCCTCCTCCTTTCCTATGGGCTTTCTGCAGTGCGAACGCACCTCCGAAAAGAAAAGAAACCTACTCACGGCCTTAAAAGTCAACGGGACCTGGGATTCCCAGCCGGTCACCCATACTGGTACTTGCCAGGCCTCAAGCTGGCTGGCGGCCGCGATCTGACGAGAGCAGGCACATTCAGCTTAGAATGTCCGTTGACAGCTCCTCCTCCTTTCCTATGGGCTTTATGCAGTGCGAACGCACCTCCGAAACGGAAAGAAACCTACTCACGGCCTTAAAAGTCAACGGGACCTGGGATTCCCAGCCGGTCACCCATACTGGTACTTGCCAGGCCTCAAGCTGGCTGGCGGCCGCGATCTGACGAGAGCAGGCACATTCAGCTTAGAATGCCCGTTGACAGCTCCTCCTCCTTTCCTATGGGCTTTCTGCAGTGCGAACGCACCTCCGAAAAGGAAAGAAACCTACTCACGGCCTTAAAAGTCAACGGGACCTGGGATTCCCAGCCGGTCACCCATACTGGTACTTGCCAGGCCTCAAGCTGGCTGGCGGCCGCGATCTGACGAGAGCAGGCACATTCAGCTTAGAATGCCCGTTGACAGCGCCTCCTCCTTTCCTATGGGCTTTCTGCAGTGCGAACGCACCTCCGAAAAGGAAAGAAACCTACTCACGGCCTGAAAAGTAAACGGGACCTGGGATTCCCAGCCGGTCAACCATACTGGTACTTGCCAGGCCTCAAGCTGGCTGGCGGCCGCGATCTGACGAGAGCAGGCACATTCAGCTTAGAATGCCCGTTGACAGCTCCTCCTCCTTTCCTATGGGCTTTCTGCAGTGCGAACGCACCTCCGAAAAGGAAAGAAACCTACTCACGGCCTTAAAAGTCAACGGGACCTGGGATTCCCAGCCGGTCACCCATACTGGTACTTGCCAGGCCTCAAGCTGGCTGGCGGCCGCGATCTGACGAGAGCAGGCACATTCAGCTTAGAATGCCCGTTGACAGCTCCTCCTCCTTTCCTATGGGCTTTCTGCAGTGCGAACGCACCTCCGAAAAGGAAAGAAGCCTACTCACGGCCTTAAAAGTCAACGGGACCTGGGATTCCCAGCCGGTCACCCATACTGGTACTTGCCAGGCCTCAAGCTGGCTGGCAGCCGCGATCTGACGAGAGCAGGCACATTCAGCTTAGAATGCCCGTTGACAGCTCCTCCTCCTTTCCTATGGGCTTTCTGCAGTGCGAACTCACCTCCGAAACGGAAAGAAACCTACTCACGGCCTTAAAAGTCAACGGGACCTGGGATTCCCAGCCGGTCACCCATACTGGTACTTGCCAGGCCTCAAGCTGGCTGGCGGCCGCGATCTGACGAGAGCAGGCACATTCAGCTTAGAATGCCCGTTGACAGCTCCTCCTCCTTTCCTATAGGCTTTCTGCATGCGAACGCACCTCCGAAACGGAAAGAAACCTACTCACGGCCTTAAAAGTCAACGGGACCTGGGATTCCCAGCCGGTCACCCATACTGGTACTTGCCAGGCCTCAAGCTGGCTGGCGGCCGCGATCTGACGAGAGCAGGCACATTCAGCTTAGAATGCCCGTTGACAGCTCCTCCTCCTTTCCTATGGGCTTACTGCATGCGAACGCACCTCCGAAAAGGAAAGAAACCTACTCACGGCCTTAAAAGTCAACGGGACCTGGGATTCGCAGCCGGTCACCCATACTGGTACTTGCCAGGCCTCAAGCTGGCTGGCGGCCGCGATCTGACGAGAGCAGGCACATTCAGCTTAGAATGCCCGTTGACAGCTCCTCCTCCTTTCCTATGGGCTTTCTGCAGTGCGAACGCACCTCCGAAACGGAAAGAAACCTACTCACGGCCTTAAAAGTCAACGGGACCTGGGATTCCCAGCCGGTCACCCATACTGGTACTTGCCAGGCCTCAAGCTGGCTGGCGGCCGCGATCTGACGAGAGCAGGCACATTCAGCTTAGAATGCCCGTTGACAGCTCCTCCTCCTTTCCTATGGGCTTTCTGCAGTGCGAACGCACCTCCGAAAAGGAAAGAAACCTACTCACGGCCTTAAAAGTCAACGGGACCTGGGATTCCCAGCCGGTCACCCATACTGGTACTTGCCAGGCCTCAAGCTGGCTGGCGGCCGCGATCTGACGAGAGCAGGCACATTCAGCTTAGAATGCCCGTTGACAGCTCCTCCTCCTTTCCTATGGGCTTTCTGCAGTGCGAACGCACCTCCGAAAAGGAAAGAAACCTACTCACGGCCTTAAAATTCAACGGGACCTGGGATTCCCAGCCGGTCACCCATACTGGTACTTGCCAGGCCTCAAGCTGGCTGGCGGCCGCGATCTGACGAGAGCAGGCACATTCAGCTTAGAATGCCCGTTGACAGCTCCTCCTCCTTTCCTATGGGCTTTCTGCAGTGCGAACGCACCTCCGAAAAGGAAAGAAACCTACTCACGGCCTTAAAAGTCAACGGGACCTGGGATTCCCAGCCGGTCACCCATACTGGTACTTGCCAGGCCTCAAGCTGGCTGGCGGCCGCGATCTGACGAGAGCAGGCACATTCAGCTTAGAATGCCCGTTGACAGCTCCTCCTCCTTTCCTATGGGCTTTCTGCAGTGCGAACGCACCTTCGAAAAGGAAAGAAACCTACTCACGGCCTTAAAAGTCAACGGGACCTGGGATTCCCAGCCGGTCACCCATACTGGTACTTGCCAGGCCTCAAGCTGGCTGGCGGCCGCGATCTGACGAGAGCAGGCACATTCAGCTTAGAATGCCCGTTGACAGCTCTTCCTCCTTTCCTATGGGCTTTCTGCAGTGCGAACGCACCTCCGAAAAGGAAAGAAACCTACTCACGGCCTTAAAAGTCAACGGGACCTGGGATTCCCAGCCGGTCACCCATACTGGTACTTGCCAGGCCTCAAGCTGGGTGGTGGCTGCGATCTGACGAAAGCAGGCACATTCAGCTTAGAATGTCCGTTGACAGCTCCTCCTCCTTTCCTATGGGCTTTCTGCAGTGCGAACGCACCTCCGAAACGGAAAGAAACCTACTCACGGCCTTAAAAGTCAACGGGACCTGGGATTCCCAGCCGGTCACCCATACTGGTACTTGCCAGGCCTCAAGCTGGCTGGCGGCCGCGATCTGACGAGAGCAGGCACATTCAGCTTAGAATGCCCGTTGACAGCTCCTCCTCCTTTCCTATGGGCTTTCTGCAGTGCGAACGCACCTCCGAAACGGAAAGAAACCTACTCACGGCCTTAAAAGTCAACGGGACCTGGGATTCCCAGCCGGTCACCCATACTGGTACTTGCCAGGCCTCAAGCTGGCTGGCGGCCGCGATCTGACGAGAGCAGGCACATTCAGCTTAGAATGCCCGTTGACAGCTCCTCCTCCTTTCCTATGGGCTTTCTGCAGTGCGAACGCACCTCCGAAAAGGAAAGAAACCTACTCACGGCCTTAAAAGTCAACGGGACCTGGGATTTCCAGCCGGTCACCCATACTGGTACTTGCCAGGCCTCAAGCTGGCTGGCGGCCGCGATCTGACGAGAGCAGGCACATTCAGCTTAGAATGCCCGTTGACAGCTCCTCCTCCTTTCCTATGGGCTTTCTGCAGTGCGAACGCACCTCCGAAACGGAAAGAAACCTACTCACGGCCTTAAAAGTCAACGGGACCTGGGTTTTCCAGCCGGTCACCCATACTGGTACTTGCCAGGCCTCAAGCTGGCTGGCGGCCGCGATCTGACGAGAGCAGGCACATTCAGCTTAGAATGCCCGTTGACAGCTCCTCCTCCTTTCCTATGGGCTTTCTGCAGTGCGAACGCACCTCCGAAAAGGAAAGAAACCTACTCACGGCCTTAAAAGTCAACGGGACCTGGGATTCCCAGCCGGTCACCCATACTGGTACTTGCCAGGCCTCAAGCTGGCTGGCGGCCGCGATCTGACGAGAGCAGGCACATTCAGCTTAGAATGCCCGTTGACAGCTCCTCCTCCTTTCCTATGGGCTTTCTGCAGTGCGAACGCACCTCCGAAAAGGAAAGAAACCTACTCACGGCCTTAAAAGTCAACGGGACCTGGGATTCCCAGCCGGTCACCCATACAGGTACTTGCCAGGCCTCAAGCTGGCTGGCGGCCGCGATCTGACGAGAGCAGGCACATTCAGCTTAGAATGCCCGTTGACAGCTCTTCCTCCTTTCCTATGGGCTTTCTGCAGAGCGAACGCACCTCCGAAAAGGAAAGAAACCTACTCACGGCCTTAAAAGTCAACGGGACCTGGGATTCCCAGCCGGTCACCCATACTGGTACTTGCCAGGCCTCAAGCTGGCTGGTGGCCGCGATCTGACGAGAGCAGGCACATTCAGCTTAGAATGCCCGTTGACAGCTCCTCCTCCTTTCCTATGGGCTTTCTGCAGTGCGAACGCACCTCCGAAACGGAAAGAAACCTACTCACGGCCTTAAAAGTCAACGGGACCTGGGATTCCCAGCCGGTCACCCATACTGGTACTTGCCAGGCCTCAAGCTGGCTGGCGGCCGCGATCTGACGAGAGCAGGCACATTCAGCTTAGAATGCCCGTTGACAGCTCCTCCTCCTTTCCTATGGGCTTTCTGCAGTGCGAACGCACCTCCGAAACGGAAAGAAACCTACTCACGGCCTTAAAAGTAAACGGGACCTGGGATTCCCAGCCGGTCACCCATACTGGTACTTGCCAGGCCTCAAGCTGGCTGGCGGCTGCGATCTGACGAGAGCAGGCACATTCAGCTTAGAATGCCCGTTGACAGCTCCTCCTCCTTTCCTATGGGCTTTCTGCAGTGCGAACGCACCTCCGAAAAGGAAAGAAACCTACTCACGGCCTTAAAAGTCAACGGGACCTGGGATTCCCAGCCGGTCACCCATACTGGTACTTGCCAGGCCTCAAGCTGGCTGGCGGCCGCGATCTGACGAGAGCAGGCACATTCAGCTTAGAATGCCCGTTGACAGCTCCTCCTCCTTTCCTATGGGCTTTCTGCAGTGCGAACGCACCTCCGAAACGGAAAGAAACCTACTCACGGCCTTAAAAGTCAACGGGACCTGGGATTCCCAGCCGGTCACCCATACTGGTACTTGCCAGGCCTCAAGCTGGCTGGCGGCCGCGATCTGACGAGAGCAGGCACATTCAGCTTAGAATGCCCGTTGACAGCTCCTCCTCCTTTCCTATGGGCTTCTCTGCAGTGCGAACGCACCTCCGAAAAGGAAAGAAACCTACTCACGGCCTTAAAAGTCAACGGGACCTGGGATTCCCAGCCGGTCACCCATACTGGTACTTGCCAGGCCTCAAGCTGGCTGGCGGCCGCGATCTGACGAGAGCAGGCACATTCAGCTTAGAATGCCCGTTGACAGCTCCTCCTCCTTTCCTATGGGCTTTCTGCAGTGCGAACGCACCTCCGAAACGGAAACAAACCTACTCACGGCCTTAAAAGTCAACGAGACCTGGGATTCCCAGCGGTCACCCATACTGGTACTTGCCAGGCCTCAAGCTGGCTGGCGGCCGCGATCTGACGAGAGCAGGCACATTCAGCTTAGAATGCCCGTTGACAGCTCCTCTTCCTTTCCTATGGGCTTTCTGCAGTGCGAACGCACCTCCGAAAAGGAAAGAAACCTACTCACGGCCTTAAAAGTCAACGGGACCTGGGATTCCCAGCCGGTCACCCATACTGGTACTTGCCAGGCCTCAAGCTGGCTGGCGGCCGCGATCTGACGAGAGCAGGCACATTCAGCTTAGAATGCCCGTTGACAGCTCCTCCTCCTTTCCTATGGGCTTTCTGCAGTGCGAACGCACCTCCGAAAAGGAAAGAAACCTACTCACGGCCTTAAAAGTCAACGGGACCTGGGATTCCCAGCCGGTCACCCATACTGGTACTTGCCAGGCCTCAAGCTGGCTGGCGGCCGCGATCTGACGAGAGCAGGCACATTCAGCTTAGAATGCCCGTTGACAGCTCCTTCTCCTTTCCTATGGGCTTTCTGCAGTGCGAACGCACCTCCGAAAAGGAAAGAAACCTACTCACGGCTTTAAAAGTCAACGGGACCTGGGATTCCCAGCCGGTCACCCATACTGGTACTTGCCAGGCCTCAAGCTGGCTGGCGGCCGCGATCTGACAAGAGCAGGCACATTCAGCTTAGAATGCCCGTTGACAGCTCCTCCTCCTTTCCTATGGGCTTTCTGCAGTGCGAACGCACCTCCGAAACGGAAAGAAATCTACTCACGGCCTTAAAAGTCAACGGGACCTGGGATTCCCAGCCGGTCACCCATACTGGTACTTGCCAGGCCTCAAGCTGGCTGGCGGCCGCGATCTGACGAGAGCAGGCACATTCAGCTTAGAATGCCCGTTGACAGCTCCTCCACCTTTCCTATGGGCTTTCTGCAGTGCGAACGCACCTCCGAAAAGGAAAGAAACCTACTCACGGCCTTAAAAGTCAACGGGACCTGGGATTCCCAGCCGGTCACCCATACTGGTACTTGCCAGGCCTCAAGCTGGCTGGCGGCCGCGATCTGACGAGAGCAGGCACATTCAGCTTAGAATGCCCATTGACAGCTCCTCCTCCTTTCCTATGGGCTTTCTGCAGTGCGAACGCACCTCCGAAAAGGAAAGAAACCTACTCACGGCCTTAAAAGTCAATGGGACCTGGGATTCCCAGCCGGTCTCCCATTCTTGTACTTGCCAGGCCTCAAGCTGGCTGGCGGCCGCGATCTGACGAGAGCAGGCACATTCAGCTTAGAATGCCCGTTGACAGCTCCTCCTCCTTTCCTATGGGCTTTCTGCAGTGCGAACGCACCTCCGAAAAGGAAAGAAACCTACTCACGGCCTTAAAGTCAACGGGACCTGGGATTCTCAGCCGGTCACCCATACTGGTACTTGCCAGGCCTCAAGCTGGCTGGCGGCCGCGATCTGACGAGAGCAGGCACATTCAGCTTAGAATGCCCGTTGACAGCTCCTCCTCCTTTCCTATGGGCTTTCTGCAGTGCGAACGCACCTCCGAAAAGAAAAGAAACCTACTCACGGCCTTAAAAGTCAACGGGACCTGGGATTCCCAGCCGGTCACCCATACTGGTACTTGCCAGGCCTCAAGCTGGCTGGCGGCCGCGATCTGACGAGAGCAGGCACATTCAGCTTAGAATGTCCGTTGACAGCTCCTCCTCCTTTCCTATGGGCTTTCTGCAGTGCGAACGCACCTCCGAAACGGAAAGAAACCTACTCACGGCCTTAAAAGTCAACGGGACCTGGGATTCCCAGCCGGTCACCCATACTGGTACTTGCCAGGCCTCAAGCTGGCTGGCGGCCGCGATCTGACGAGAGCAGGCACATTCAGCTTAGAATGCCCGTTGACAGCTCCTCCTCCTTTCCTATGGGCTTTCTGCAGTGCGAACGCACCTCCGAAAAGGAAAGAAACCTACACACGGCCTTAAAAGTCAACGGGACCTGGGATTCCCAGCCGGTCACCCATACTGGTACTTGCCAGGCCTCAAGCTGGCTGGCGGCCGCGATCTGACGAGAGCAGGCACATTCAGCTTAGAATGCCCGTTGACAGCTCCTCCTCCTTTCCTATGGGCTTTCTGCAGTGCGAACGCACCTCCGAAAAGGAAAGAAACCTACTCACGGCCTTAAAAGTCAACGGGACCTGGGATTCCCAGCCGGTCACCCATACTGGTACTTGCCAGGCCTCAAGCTGGCTGGCGGCCGCGATCTGACGAGAGCAGGCACATTCAGCTTAGAATGCCCGTTGACAGCTCCTCCTCCTTTCCTATGGGCTTTCTGCAGTGCGAACGCACCTCCGAAAAGGAAAGCAACCTACTCACGGCCTTAAAAGTCAACGGGACCTGGGATTCCCAGCCGGTCACCCATACTGGTACTTGCCAGGCCTCAAGCTGGCTGGCGGCCGCGATCTGACGAGAGCAGGCACATTCAGCTTAGAATGCCCGTTGACAGCTCCTCCTCCTTTCCTATGGGCTTTCTGCAGTGCGAACGCACCTCCGAAAAGGAAAGAAACCTACTCACGGCCTTAAAAGTCAACGGGACCTGGGATTCCCAGCCGGTCACCCATACTGGTACTTGCCAGGCCTCAAACTGGCTGGCGGCCGCGATCTGACGAGAGCAGGCACATTCAGCTTAGAATGCCCGTTGACAGCTCCTCCTCCTTTCCTATGGGCTTTCTGCAGTGCGAACGCACCTCCGAAAAGGAAAGAAACCTACTCACGGCCTTAAAAGTCAACGGGACCTGGGATTCCCAGCCGGTCACCCATACTGGTACTTGCCAGGCCTCAAGCTGGCTGGCGGCCGCGATCTGACGAGAGCAGGCACATTCAGCTTAGAATGCCCGTTGACAGCTCCTCCTCCTTTCCTATGGGCTTTCTGCAGTGCGAACGCACCTCCGAAAAGGAAAGAAACCTACTCACGGCCTTAAAAGTCAACGGGACCTGGGATTCCCAGCCGGTCACCCATACTGGTACTTGCCAGGCCTCAAGCTGGCTGGCGGCCGCGATCTGACGAGAGCAGGCACATTCAGCTTAGAATGCCCGTTGACAGCTCCTCCTCCTTTCCTATGGGCTTTCTGCAGTGCGAACGCACCTCCGAAAAGGAAAGAAACCTACTCACGGCCTTAAAAGTCAACGGGACCTGGGATTCCCAGCCGGTCACCCATACTGGTACTTGCCAGGCCTCAAGCTGGCTGGCGGCCGCGATCTGACGAGAGCAGGCACATTCAGCTTAGAATGCCCGTTGACAGCTCCTCCTCCTTTCCTATGGGCTTTCTGCAGTGCGAACGCACCTCCGAAACGGAAAGAAACCTACTCACGGCCTTAAAAGTCAACGGGACCTGGGATTCCCAGCCGGTCACCCATACTGGTACTTGCCAGGCCTCAAGCTGGCTGGTGGCCGCGATCTGACGAGAGCAGGCACATTCAGCTTAGAATGCCCGTTGACAGCTCCTCCTCCTTTCCTATGGGCTTTCTGCAGTGCGAACGCACCTCCGAAAAGGAAAGAAACCTACTCACGGCCTTAAAAGTCAACGGGACACTGGGATTCCCAGCCGGTCACCCATACTGGTACTTGCCAGGCCTCAAGCTGGCTGGCGGCCGCGATCTGACGAGAGCAGGCACATTCAGCTTAGAATGCCCGTTGACAGCTCCTCCTCCTTTCCTATGGGCTTTCTGCAGTGCGAACGCACCTCCGAAACGGAAAGAAACCTACTCACGGCCTTAAAAGTCAATGGGACCTGGGATTCCCAGCCGGTCACACCATACTGGTACTTGCCAGGCCTCAAGCTGGCTGGCGGCCGCGATCTGACGAGAGCAGGCACATTCAGCTTAGAATGCCCGTTGACAGCTCCTCCTTCCTTTCCTATGGGCTTTCAGTGCGAACGCACCTCCGAAAAGGAAAGAAACCTACTCACCGGCCTTAAAAGTCAACGGGACCTGGGATTCCCAGCCGGGTCACCCATACTGGTACTTGCCAGGCCTCAAGCTGGCTGGCGGCCGCGATCTGACGAGAGCAGGCACATTCAGCTTAGAATGCCCGTTGACAGCTCCTCCTCCTTTCCTATGGGCTTTCTGCAGTGCGAACGCACCTCCGAAAAGGAAAGAAACCTACTCACGGCCTTAAAAGTCAACGGGACCTGGGATTCCCAGCCGGGTCACCCATACTGGTACTTGCCAGGCCTCAAGCTGGCTGGCGGCCGCGATCTGACGAGAGCAGGCACATTCAGCTTAGAATGCCCGTTGACAGCTCCTTCTCCTTTCCTATGGGCTTTCTGCAGTGCGAACGCACCTCCGAAAAGGAAAGAAACCTACTCACGGCTTTAAAAGTCAACGGGACCTGGGATTCCCAGCCGGTCACCCATACTGGTACTTGCCAGGCCTCAAGCTGGCTGGCGGCCGCGATCTGACAAGAGCAGGCACATTCAGCTTAGAATGCCCGTTGACAGCTCCTCCTCCTTTCCTATGGGCTTTCTGCAGTGCGAACGCACCTCCGAAACGGAAAGAAACCTACTCACGGCCTTAAAAGTCAACGGGACCCTGGATTCCCAGCCGGTCACCCATACTGGTACTTGCCAGGCCTCAAGCTGGCTGGCGGCCGCGATCTGACGAGAGCAGGCACATTCAGCTTAGAATGCCCGTTGACAGCTCCTCCACCTTTCCTATGGGCTTTCTGCAGTGCGAACGCACCTCCGAAAAGGAAAGAAACCTACTCACGGCCTTAAAAGTCAACGGGACCTGGGATTCCCAGCCGGTCACCCATACTGGTACTTGCCAGGGCCTCAAGCTGGCTGGCGGCCGCGATCTGACGAGAGCAGGCACATTCAGCTTAGAATGCCCATTGACAGCTCCTCCTCCTTTCCTATGGGCTTTCTGCAGTGCGAACGCACCTCCGAAAAGGAAAGAAACCTACTCACGGCCTTAAAAGTCAATGGGACCTGGGATTCCCAGCCGGTCTCCCATTCTTGTACTTGCCAGGCCTCAAGCTGGCTGGCGGCCGCGATCTGACGAGAGGCAGGCACATTCAGCTTAGAATGCCCGTTGACAGCTCCTCCTCCTTTCCTATGGGCTTTCTGCAGTGCGAACGCACCTCCGAAAAGGAAAGAAACCTACTCACGGCCTTAAAAGTCAACGGGACCCTGGGATTCTCCAGCCGGTCACCCATACTGGTACTTGCCAGGCCTCAAGCTGGCTGGCGGCCGCGATCCTGACGAGAGCAGGCACATTCAGCTTAGAATGCCCGTTGACAGCTCCATCCTCCTTTCCTATGGGCTTTCTGCAGTGCGAACGCACCTCCGAAAAGAAAAGAAACCTACTCACGGCCTTAAAATTCAACGGGACCTGGGATTCCCAGCCGGTCACCCATACTGGTACTTGCCAGGCCTCAGCTGGCTGGCGGCCGCGATCTGACGAGAGCAGGCACATTCAGCTTAGAATGCCCGTTGACAGCTCCTCCTCCTTTCCTATGGGCTTTCTGCAGTGCGAAACGCACCTCCGAAAAGGAAAGAAACCTACACACGGCCTTAAAAGTCAACGGGACCTGGGATTCCCAGCCGGTCACCCATACTGGTACTTGCCAGGCCTCAAGCTGGCTGGCGGCCGCGATCTGACGAGAGCAGGCACATTCAGCTTAGAATGCCCGTTGACAAGCTCCTCCCTCCTTTCCTATGGGCTTTCTGCAGTGCGAACGCACCTCCGAAAAGGAAAGAAACCTACTCACGGCCTTAAAAGTCAACGGGACCTGGGATTCCCAGCCGGTCACCCATACTGGTACTTGCCAGGCCTCAAGCTGGCTGGCGGCCGCGATCTGACGAGAGCAGGCACATTCAGCTTAGAATGCCCGTTGACAGCTCCTCCTCCTTTCCTATGGGCTTTCTGCAGTGCGAACGCACCTCCGAAAAGGAAAGAAACCTACTCACGGCCTTAAAAGTCAACGGGACCTGGGATTCCCAGCCGGTCACCCATACTGGTACTTGCCAGGCCTCAAGCTGGCTGGCGGCCGCGATCTGACGAGAGCAGGCACATTCAGCTTAGAATGCCCGTTGACAGCTCCTCCTCCTTTCCTATGGGGCTTTCTGCAGTGCGAACGCACCTCCGAAAAGGAAAGAAACCTACTCACGGCCTTAAAAGTCAACGGGACCTGGGATTCCCAGCCGGTCACCCATACTGGTACTTGCCAGGCCTCAAGCTGGCTGGCGGCCGCGATCTGACGAGAGCAGGCACATTCAGCTTAGAATGCCCGTTGACAGCTCCTCCTCCTTTCCTATGGCTTTCTGCAGTGCGAAACGCACCTCCGAAAAGGAAAGAAACCTACTCACGGCCTTAAAAGTCAACTGGGACCTGGGATTCCCAGCCGGTCTTCTCCCATACTTGTACTTGCCAGGCCTCAAGCTGGCTGGCGGCCGCGATCTGACGAGAGCAGGCACATTCAGCTTAGAATGCTCGTTGACAGCTCCTCCTCCTTTCCTATGGGCTTTCTGCAGTGCGAACGCACCTCCGAAAAGGAAAGAAACCTACTCACGGCCTTAAAGTCAACGGGACCTGGGATTCCCAGCCGGTCACCCATACTGGTACTTGCCAGGCCTCAAGCTGGCTGGCGGCCGCGGTCTGACGAGAGCAGGCACATTCAGCTTAGAATGCCCGTTGACAGCTCCTCCTCCTTTCCTATGGGCTTTCTGCAGTGCGAACGCACCTCCGAAAAGAAAAGAAACCTACTCACCGGCCTTAAAAGTCAACGGGACCTGGGATTCCCAGCCGGTCACCCATACTGGTACTTGCCAGGCCTCAAGCTGGCTGGCGGCCGCGATCTGACGAGAGCAGGCACATTCAGCTTAGAATGTCCGTTGACAGCTCCTCCTCCTTTCCTATGGGCTTTCTGCAGTGCGAACCGCACCTCCGAAACGGAAAGAAACCAACTCACGGCCTTAAAAGTCAACGGGACCTGGGATTCCCAGCCGGTCACCCATACTGGTACTTGCCAGGCCTCAAGCTGGCTGGCGGCCGCGATCTGACGAGAGCAGGCACATTCAGCTTAGAATGCCCGTTGACAGCTCCTCCTCCTTTCCTATGGGCTTTCTGCAGTGCGAACGCACCTCCGAAAAGGAAAGAACCTACTCACAGGCCTTAAAAGTCAACGGGACCTGGATTCCAGCCGGTCACCCATACTGGTACTTGCCAGGCCTCAAACTGGCTGGCGGCCGCGATCTGACGAGAGCAGGCACATTCAGCTTAGAATGCCCGTTGACAAGCTCCTCCTCCTTTCCTATGGGCTTTCTGCAGTGCGAACGCACCTCCGAAAAGGAAAGAAACCTACTCACGGCCTTAAAAGTCAACGGGACCTGGGATTCCCAGCCGGTCACCCATACTGGTACTTGCCAGGCCTCAAGCTGGCTGGCGGCCGCGATCTGACGAGAGCAGGCACATTCAGCTTAGAATGCCCGTTGACAGCTCCTCCTCCTTTCCTATGGGCTTTCTGCAGTGCGAACGCACCTCCGAAAAGGAAAGAAACCTACTCACGGCCTTAAAAGTCAACGGGACCTGGGATTCCCAGCCGGTCACCCATACTGGTACTTGCCAGGCCTCAAGCTGGCTGGCGGCCGCGATCTGACGAGAGCAGGCACATTCAGCTTAGAATGCCCGTTGACAGCTCCTCCTCCTTTCCTATGGGCTTTCTGCAGTGCGAACGCACCTCCGAAAAGGAAAGAAACCTACTCACGGCCTTAAAAGTCAACGGGACCTGGGATTCCCAGCCGGTCACCCATACTGGTACTTGCCAGGCCTCAAGCTGGCTGGCGGCCGCGATCTGACGAGAGCAGGCACATTCAGCTTAGAATGCCCGTTGACAGCTCCTCCTCCTTTCCTATGGGCTTTCTGCAGTGCGAACGCACCTCCGAAACGGAAAGAAACCTACTCACGGCCTTAAAAGTCAACGGGACCTGGGATTCCCAGCCGGTCACCCATACTGGTACTTGCCAGGCCTCAAGCTGGCTGGTGGCCGCGATCTGACGAGAGCAGGCACATTCAGCTTAGAATGCCCGTTGACAGCTCCTCCTCCTTTCCTATGGGCTTTCTGCAGTGCGAACGCACCTCCGAAAAGGAAAGAAACCTACTCACGGCCTTAAAAGTCAACGGGACCTGGGATTCCCAGCCGGTCACCCATACTGGTACTTGCCAGGCCTCAAGCTGGCTGGCGGCCGCGATCTGACGAGAGCAGGCACATTCAGCTTAGAATGCCCGTTGACAGCTCCTCCTCCTTTCCTATGGGCTTTCTGCAGTGCGAACGCACCTCCGAAACGGAAAGAAACCTACTCACGGCCTTAAAAGTCAACGGGACCTGGGATTCCCAGCCGGTCACCCATACTGGTACTTGCCAGGCCTCAAGCTGGCTGGCGGCCGCGATCTGACGAGAGCAGGCACATTCAGCTTAGAATGCCCGTTGACAGCTCTTCCTCCTTTCCTATGGGCTTTCTGCAGTGCGAACGCACCTCCGAAACGGAAAGAAACCTACTCACGGCCTTAAAAGTCAACGGGACCTGGGATTCCCAGCCGGTCACCCATACTGGTACTTGCCAGGCCTCAAGCTGGCTGGCGGCCGCGATCTGACGAGAGCAGGCACATTCAGCTTAGAATGCCCGTTGACAGCTCTTTCTCCTTTCCTATGGGCTTTCTGCAGTGCGAACGCACCTCCGAAAAGGAAAGAAACCTACTCACGGCCTTAAAAGTCAACGGGACCTGGGATTCCCAGCCGGTCACCCATACTGGTACTTGCCAGGCCTCAAGCTGGCTGGCGGCCGCGATCTGACAAGAGCAGGCACATTCAGCTTAGAATGCCCGTTGACAGCTCCTCCTCCTTTCCTATGGGCTTTCTGCAGTGCGAACGCACCTCCGAAACGGAAAGAAACCTACTCACGGCCTTAAAAGTCAACGGGACCTGGGATTCCCAGCCGGTCACCCATACTGGTACTTGCCAGGCCTCAAGCTGGCTGGCGGCCGCGATCTGACGAGAGCAGGCACATTCAGCTTAGAATGCCCGTTGACAGCTCCTCCACCTTTCCTATGGGCTTTCTGCAGTGCGAACGCACCTCCGAAAAGGAAAGAAACCTACTCACGGCCTTAAAAGTCAACGGGACCGGGGATTCCCAGCCGGTCACCCATACTGGTACTTGCCAGGCCTCAAGCTGGCTGGCGGCCGCGATCTGACGAGAGCAGGCACATTCAGCTTAGAATGCCCATTGACAGCTCCTCCTCCTTTCCTATGGGCTTTCTGCAGTGCGAACGCACCTCCGAAAAGGAAAGAAACCTACTCACGGCCTTAAAAGTCAATGGGACCTGGGATTCCCAGCCGGTCTCCCATACTTGTACTTGCCAGGCCTCAAGCTGGCTGGCGGCCGCGATCTGACGAGAGCAGGCACATTCAGCTTAGAATGCCCGTTGACAGCTCCTCCTCCTTTCCTATGGGCTTTCTGCAGTGCGAACGCACCTCCGAAAAGGAAAGAAACCTACTCACGGCCTTAAAGTCAACGGGACCTGGGATTCCCAGCCGGTCACCCATACTGGTACTTGCCAGGCCTCAAGCTGGCTGGCGGCCGCGATCTGACGAGAGCAGGCACATTCAGCTTAGAATGCCCGTTGACAGCTCCTCCTCCTTTCCTATGGGCTTTCTGCAGTGCGAACGCACCTCCGAAAAGAAAAGAAACCTACTCACGGCCTTAAAAGTCAACGGGACCTGGGATTCCCAGCCGGTCACCCATACTGGTACTTGCCAGGCCTCAAGCTGGCTGGCGGCCGCGATCTGACGAAAGCAGGCACATTCAGCTTAGAATGTCCGTTGACAGCTCCTCCTCCTTTCCTATGGGCTTTCTGCAGTGCGAACGCACCTCCGAAAAGGAAAGAAACCTACTCACGGCCTTAAAGTCAACGGGACCTGGGATTCCCAGCCGGTCACCCATACTGGTACTTGCCAGGCCTCAAGCTGGCTGGCGGCCGCGATCTGACGAGAGCAGGCACATTCAGCTTAGAATGCCCGTTGACAGCTCCTCCTCCTTTCCTATGGGCTTTCTGCAGTGCGAACGCACCTCCGAAAAGAAAAGAAACCTACTCACGGCCTTAAAAGTCAACGGGACCTGGGATACCCAGCCGGTCACCCATACTGGTACTTGCCAGGCCTCAAGCTGGCTGGCGGCCGCGATCTGACGAGAGCAGGCACATTCAGCTTAGAATGTCCGTTGACAGCTCCTCCTCCTTTCCTATGGGCTTTCTGCAGTGCGAACGCACCTCCGAAACGGAAAGAAACCTACTCACGGCCTTAAAAGTCAACGGGACCTGGGATTCCCAGCCGGTCACCCATACTGGTACTTGCCAGGCCTCAAGCTGGCTGGCGGCCGCGATCTGACGAGAGCAGGCACATTCAGCTTAGAATGCCCGTTGACAGCTCCTCCTCCTTTCCTATGGGCTTTCTGCAGTGCGAACGCACCTCCGAAAAGGAAAGAAACCTACTCACGGCCTTAAAAGTCAACGGGACCTGGGATTCCCAGCCGGTCACCCATACTGGTACTTGCCAGGCCTCAAGCTGGCTGGCGGCCGCGATCTGACGAGAGCAGGCACATTCAGCTTAGAATGCCCGTTGACAGCTCCTCCTCCTTTCCTATGGGCTTTCTGCAGTGCGAACGCACCTCCGAAAAGGAAAGAAACCTACTCACGGCCTTAAAAGTCAACGGGACCTGGGATTCCCAGCCGGTCACCCATACTGGTACTTGCCAGGCCTCAAGCTGGCTGGCGGCCGCGATCTGACGAGAGCAGGCACATTCAGCTTAGAATGCCCGTTGACAGCTCCTCCTCCTTTCCTATGGGCTTTCTGCAGTGCGAACGCACCTCCGAAAAGGAAAGAAACCTACTCACGGCCTTAAAAGTCAACGGGACCTGGGATTCCCAGCCGGTCACCCATACTGGTACTTGCCAGGCCTCAAGCTGGCTGGCGGCCGCGATCTGACGAGAGCAGGCACATTCAGCTTAGAATGCCCGTTGACAGCTCCTCCTCCTTTCCTATGGGCTTTCTGCAGTGCGAACGCACCTCCGAAAAGGAAAGAAACCTACTCACGGCCTTAAAAGTCAACGGGACCTGGGATTCCCAGCCGGTCACCCATACTGGTACTTGCCAGGCCTCAAGCTGGCTGGCGGCCGCGATCTGACGAGAGCAGGCACATTCAGCTTAGAATGCCCGTTGACAGCTCCTCCTCCTTTCCTATGGGCTTTCTGCAGTGCGAACGCACCTCCGAAAAGGAAAGAAACCTACTCACGGCCTTAAAAGTCAACGGGACCTGGGATTCCCAGCCGGTCACCCATACTGGTACTTGCCAGGCCTCAAGCTGGCTGGCGGCCGCGATCTGACGAGAGCAGGCACATTCAGCTTAGAATGCCCGTTGACATCTCCTCCTCCTTTCCTATGGGCTTTCTGCAGTGCGAACGCACCTCCGAAACGGAAAGAAACCTACTCACGGCCTTAAAAGTCAACGGGACCTGGGATTCCCAGCCGGTCACCCATACTGGTACTTGCCAGGCCTCAAGCTGGCTGGCGGCCGCGATCTGACGAGAGCAGGCACATTCAGCTTAGAATGCCCGTTGACAGCTCCTCCTCCTTTCCTATGGGCTTTCTGCAGTGCGAACGCACCTCCGAAAAGGAAAGAAACCTACTCACGGCCTTAAAAGTCAACGGGACCTGGGATTCCCAGCCGGTCACCCATACTGGTACTTGCCAGGCCTCAAGCTGGCTGGCGGCCGCGATCTGACGAGAGCAGGCACATTCAGCTTAGAATGCCCGTTGACAGCTCCTTCTCCTTTCCTATGGGCTTTCTGCAGTGCGAACGCACCTCCGAAAAGGAAAGAAACCTACTCACGGCCTTAAAAGTCAACGGGACCTGGGATTCCCAGCCGGTCACCCATACTGGTACTTGCCAGGCCTCAAGCTGGCTGGCGGCCGCGATCTGACAAGAGCAGGCACATTCAGCTTAGAATGCCCGTTGACAGCTTCTCCTCCTTTCCTATGGGCTTTCTGCAGTGCGAACGCACCTCCGAAACGGAAAGAAACCTACTCACGGCCTTAAAAGTCAACGGGACCTGGGATTCCCAGCCGGTCACCCATACTGGTACTTGCCAGGCCTCAAGCTGGCTGGCGGCCGCGATCTGACGAGAGCAGGCACATTCAGCTTAGAATGCCCGTTGACAGCTCCTCCACCTTTCCTATGGGCTTTCTGCAGTGCGAACGCACCTCCGAAAAGGAAAGAAACCTACTCACGGCCTTAAAAGTCAACGGGACCTGGGATTCCCAGCCGGTCACCCATACTGGTACTTGCCAGGCCTCAAGCTGGCTGGCGGCCGCGATCTGACGAGAGCAGGCACATTCAGCTTAGAATGCCCATTGACAGCTCCTCCTCCTTTCCTATGGGCTTTCTGCAGTGCGAACGCACCTCCGAAAAGGAAAGAAACCTACTCACGGCCTTAAAAGTCAATGGGACCTGGGATTCCCAGCCGGTCTCCCATACTTGTACTTGCCAGGCCTCAAGCTGGCTGGCGGCCGCGATCTGACGAGAGCAGGCACATTCAGCTTAGAATGCCCGTTGACAGCTCCTCCTCCTTTCCTATGGGCTTTCTGCAGTGCGAACGCACCTCCGAAAAGGAAAGAAACCTACTCACGGCCTTAAAGTCAACGGGACCTGGGATTCCCAGCCGGTCACCCATACTGGTACTTGCCAGGCCTCAAGCTGGCTGGCGGCCGCGATCTGACGAGAGCAGGCACATTCAGCTTAGAATGCCCGTTGACAGCTCCTCCTCCTTTCCTATGGGCTTTCTGCAGTGCGAACGCACCTCCGAAAAGAAAAGAAACCTACTCACGGCCTTAAAAGTCAACGGGACCTGGGATTCCCAGCCGGTCACCCATACTGGTACTTGCCAGGCCTCAAGCTGGCTGGCGGCCGCGATCTGACGAGAGCAGGCACATTCAGCTTAGAATGTCCGTTGACAGCTCCTCCTCCTTTCCTATGGGCTTTCTGCAGTGCGAACGCACCTCCGAAACGGAAAGAAACCTACTCACGGCCTTAAAAGTCAACGGGACCTGGGATTCCCAGCCGGTCACCCATACTGGTACTTGCCAGGCCTCAAGCTGGCTGGCGGCCGCGATCTGACGAGAGCAGGCACATTCAGCTTAGAATGCCCGTTGACAGCTCCTCCTCCTTTCCTATGGGCTTTCTGCAGTGCGAACGCACCTCCGAAAAGGAAAGAAACCTACTCACGGCCTTAAAAGTCAACGGGACCTGGGATTCCCAGCCGGTCACCCATACTGGTACTTGCCAGGCCTCAAGCTGGCTGGCGGCCGCGATCTGACGAGAGCAGGCACATTCAGCTTAGAATGCCCGTTGACAGCTCCTCCTCCTTTCCTATGGGCTTTCTGCAGTGCGAACGCACCTCCGAAAAGGAAAGAAACCTACTCACGGCCTTAAAAGTCAACGGGACCTGGGATTCCCAGCCGGTCACCCATACTGGTACTTGCCAGGCCTCAAGCTGGCTGGCGGCCGCGATCTGACGAGAGCAGGCACATTCAGCTTAGAATGCCCGTTGACAGCTCCTCCTCCTTTCCTATGGGCTTTCTGCAGTGCGAACTCACCTCCGAAACGGAAAGAAACCTACTCACGGCCTTAAAAGTCAACGGGACCTGGGATTCCCAGCCGGTCACCCATACTGGTACTTGCCAGGCCTCAAGCTGGCTGGCGGCCGCGATCTGACGAGAGCAGGCACATTCAGCTTAGAATGCCCGTTGACAGCTCCTCCTCCTTTCCTATGGGCTTTCTGCATGCGAACGCACCTCCGAAACGGAAAGAAACCTACTCACGGCCTTAAAAGTCAACGGGACCTGGGATTCCCAGCCGGTCACCCATACTGGTACTTGCCAGGCCTCAAGCTGGCTGGCGGCCGCGATCTGACGAGAGCAGGCACATTCAGCTTAGAATGCCCGTTGACAGCTCCTCCTCCTTTCCTATGGGCTTACTGCATGCGAACGCACCTCCGAAAAGGAAAGAAACCTACTCACGGCCTTAAAAGTCAACGGGACCTGGGATTCCCAGCCGGTCACCCATACTGGTACTTGCCAGGCCTCAAGCTGGCTGGCGGCCGCGATCTGACGAGAGCAGGCACATTCAGCTTAGAATGCCCGTTGACAGCTCCTCCGCCTTTCCTATGGGCTTTCTGCAGTGCGAACGCACCTCCGAAACGGAAAGAAACCTACTCACGGCCTTAAAAGTCAACGGGACCTGGGATTCCCAGCCGGTCACCCATACTGGTACTTGCCAGGCCTCAAGCTGGCTGGCGGCCGCGATCTGACGAGAGCAGTCACATTCAGCTTAGAATGCCCGTTGACAGTTCTTCCTCCTTTCCTATGGGCTTTCTGCAGTGCGAACGCACCTCCGAAAAGGAAAGAAACCTACTCACGGCCTTAAAAGTCAACGGGACCTGGGATTCCCAGCCGGTCACCCATACTGGTACTTGCCAGGCCTCAAGCTGGCTGGTGGCTGCGATCTGACGAGAGCAGGCACATTCAGCTTAGAATGCCCGTTGACAGCTCCTCCTCCTTTCCTATGGGCTTTCTGCAGTGCGAACGCACCTCCGAAACGGAAAGAAACCTACTCACGGCCTTAAAAGTCAACGGGACCTGGGATTCCCAGCCGGTCACCCATACTGGTACTTGCCAGGCCTCAAGCTGGCTGGCGGCCGCGATCTGACGAGAGCAGGCACATTCAGCTTAGAATGCCCGTTGACAGCTCCCCCTCCTTTCCTATGGGCTTTCTGCAGTGCGAACGCACCTCCGAAACGGAAAGAAACCTACTCACGGCCTTAAAAGTAAACGGGACCTGGGATTCCCAGCCGGTCACCCATACTGGTACTTGCCAGGCCTCAAGCTGGCTGGCGGCTGCGATCTGACGAGAGCAGGCACATTCAGCTTAGAATGCCCGTTGACAGCTCCTCTTCCTTTCCTATGGGCTTTCTGCAGTGCGAACGCACCTCCGAAAAGGAAAGAAACCTACTCACGGCCTTAAAAGTCAACGGGACCTGGGATTCCCAGCCGGTCACCCATACTGGTACTTGCCAGGCCTCAAGCTGGCTGGCGGCCGCGATCTGACGAGAGCAGGCACATTCAGCTTAGAATGCCCGTTGACAGCTCCTCCTCCTTTCCTATGGGCTTTCTGCAGTGCGAACGCACCTCCGAAAAGGAAAGAAACCTACTCACGGCCTTAAAAGTCAACGGGACCTGGGATTCCCAGCCGGTCACCCATACTGGTACTTGCCAGGCCTCAAGCTGGCTGGCGGCCGCGATCTGACGAGAGCAGGCACATTCAGCTTAGAATGCCCGTTGACAGCTCCTCCTCCTTTCCTATGGGCTTTCTGCAGTGCGAACGCACCTCCGAAACGGAAAGAAACCTACTCACGGCCTTAAAAGTCAACGGGACCTGGGATTCCCAGCCGGTCACCCATACTGGTACTTGCCAGGCCTCAAGCTGGCTGGCGGCCGCGATCTGACGAGAGCAGGCACATTCAGCTTAGAATGCCCGTTGACAGCTCCTCCTCCTTTCCTATGGGCTTTCTGCATGCGAACGCACCTCCGAAACGGAAAGAAACCTACTCACGGCCTTAAAAGTCAACGGGACCTGGGATTCCCAGCCGGTCACCCATACTGGTACTTGCCAGGCCTCAAGCTGGCAGGCGTACGCGATCTGACGAGAGCAGGCACATTCAGCTTAGAATGCCCGTTGACAGCTCCTCCTCCTTTCCTATGGGCTTACTGCATGCGAACGCACCTCCGAAAAGGAAAGAAACCTACTCACGGCCTTAAAAGTCAACGGGACCTGGGATTCCCAGCCGGTCACCCATACTGGTACTTGCCAGGCCTCAAGCTGGCTGGCGGCCGCGATCTGACGAGAGCAGGCACATTCAGCTTAGAATGCCCGTTGACAGCTCCTCCTCCTTTCCTATGGGCTTTCTGCAGTGCGAACGCACCTCCGAAAAGGAAAGAAACCTACTCACGGCCTTAAAAGTCAACGGGACCTGGGATTCCCAGCCGGTCACCCATACTGGTACTTGCCAGGCCTCAAGCTGGCTGGCGGCCGCGATCTGACGAGAGCAGGCACATTCAGCTTAGAATGCCCGTTGACAGCTCCTCCTCCTTTCCTATGGGCTTTCTGCAGTGCGAACGCACCTCCGAAAAGGAAAGAAACCTACTCACGGCCTTAAAAGTCAACGGGACCTGGGATTCCCAGCCGGTCACCCATACTGGTACTTGCCAGGCCTCAAGCTGGCTGGCGGCCGCGATCTGACGAGAGCAGGCACATTCAGCTTAGAATGCCCGTTGATAGCTCCTCCTCCTTTCCTATGGGCTTTCTGCAGTGCGAACGCACCTCCGAAAAGGAAAGAAACCTACTCACGGCCTTAAAAGTCAACGGGACCTGGGATTCCCAGCCGGTCACCCATACTGGTACTTGCCAGGCCTCAAGCTGGCTGGCGGCCGCGATCTGACGAGAGCAGGCACATTCAGCTTAGAATGCCCGTTGACAGCTCCTCCTCCTTTCCTATGGGCTTTCTGCAGTGCGAACGCACCTCCGAAAAGGAAAGAAACCTACTCACGGCCTTAAAAGTCAACGGGACCTGGGATTCCCAGCCGGTCACCCATACTGGTACTTGCCAGGCCTCAAGCTGGCTGGCGGCCGCGATCTGACGAGAGCAGGCACATTCAGCTTAGAATGCCCGTTGACAGCTCCTCCTCCTTTCCTATGGGCTTTCTGCAGTGCGAACGCACCTCCGAAAAGGAAAGAAACCTACTCACGGCCTTAAAAGTCAACGGGACCTGGGATTCCCAGTCGGTCACCCATACTGGTACTTGCCAGGCCTCAAGCTGGCTGGCGGCCGCGATCTGACGAGAGCAGGCACATTCAGCTTAGAATGCCCGTTGACAGCTCCTCCTCCTTTCCTATGGGCTTTCTGCAGTGCGAACGCACCTCCGAAAAGGAAAGAAACCTACTCACGGCCTTAAAAGTCAACGGGACCTGGGATTCCCAGCCGGTCACCCATACTGGTACTTGCCAGGCCTCAAGCTGGCTGGCGGCCGCGATCTGACGAGAGCAGGCACATTCAGCTTAGAATGCCCGTTGACAGCTCCTCCTCCTTTCCTATGGGCTTTCTGCAGTGCGAACGCACCTCCGAAAAGGAAAGAAACCTACTCACGGCCTTAAAAGTCAACGGGACCTGGGATTCCCAGCCGGTCACCCATACTGGTACTTGCCAGGCCTCAAGCTGGCTGGCGGCCGCGATCTGACGAGAGCAGGCACATTCAGCTTAGAATGCCCGTTGACAGCTCCTCCTCCTTTCCTATGGGCTTTCTGCAGTGCGAACGCACCTCCGAAACGGAAAGAAACCTACTCACGGCCTTAAAAGTCAACGGGACCTGGAATTCCCAGCCGGTCACCCATACTGGTACTTGCCAGGCCTCAAGCTGGCTGGCGGCCGCGATCTGACGAGAGCAGGCACATTCAGCTTAGAATGCCCGTTGACAGCTCCTCCGCCTTTCCTATGGGCTTTCTGCAGTGCGAACGCACCTCCGAAACGGAAAGAAACCTACTCACGGCCTTAAAAGTCAACGGGACCTGGGATTCCCAGCCGGTCACCCATACTGGTACTTGCCAGGCCTCAAGCTGGCTGGCGGCCGCGATCTGACGAGAGCAGTCACATTCAGCTTAGAATGCCCGTTGACAGCTCCTCTGCCTTTCCTATGGGCTTTCTGCAGTGCGAACGCACCTCCGAAAAGGAAAGAAACCTACTCACGGCCTTAAAAGTCAACGGGACCTGGGATTCCCAGCCGGTCACCCATACTGGTACTTGCCAGGCCTCAAGCTGGCTGGCGGCCGCGATCTGACGAGAGCAGGCACATTCAGCTTAGAATGCCCGTTGACAGCTCCTCCTCCTTTCCTATGGGCTTTCTGCAGTGCGAACGCACCTCCGAAAAGGAAAGAAACCTACTCACGGCCTTAAAAGTAAACGGGACCTGGGATTCCCAGCCGGTCACCCATACTGGTACTTGCCAGGCCTCAAGCTGGCTGGCGGCCGCGATCTGACGAGAGCAGGCACATTCAGCTTAGAATGCCCGTTGACAGCTCCTCCTCCTTTCCTATGGGCTTTCTGCAGTGCGAACGCACCTCCGAAAAGGAAAGAAACCTACTCACGGCCTTAAAAGTCAACGGGACCTGGGATTCCCAGCCGGTCACCCATACTGGTACTTGCCAGGCCTCAAGCTGGCTGGCGGCCGCGATCTGACGAGAGCAGGCACATTCAGCTTAGAATGCCCGTTGACAGCTCCTCCTCCTTTCCTATGGGCTTTCTGCAGTGCGAACGCACCTCCGAAAAGGAAAGAAACCTACTCACGGCCTTAAAAGTCAACGGGACCTGGGATTCCCAGCCGGTCACCCATACTGGTACTTGCCAGGCCTCAAGCTGGCTGGCGGCCGCGATCTGACGAGAGCAGGCACATTCAGCTTAGAATGCCCGTTGACAGCTCCTCCTCCTTTCCTATGGGCTTTCTGCAGTGCGAACGCACCTCCGAAAAGGAAAGCAACCTACTCACGGCCTTAAAAGTCAACGGGACCTGGGATTCCCAGCCGGTCACCCATACTGGTACTTGCCAGGCCTCAAGCTGGCTGGCGGCCGCGATCTGACGAGAGCAGGCACATTCAGCTTAGAATGCCCGTTGACAGCTCCTCCTCCTTTCCTATGGGCTTTCTGCAGTGCGAACGCACCTCCGAAAAGGAAAGAAACCTACTCACGGCCTTAAAAGTCAACGGGACCTGGGATTCCCAGCCGGTCACCCATACTGGTACTTGCCAGGCCTCAAGCTGGCTGGCGGCCGCGATCTGACGAGAGCAGGCACATTCAGCTTAGAATGCCCGTTGACAGCTCCTCCTCCTTTCCTATGGGCTTTCTGCAGTGCGAACGCACCTCCGAAAAGGAAAGAAACCTACTCACGGCCTTAAAAGTCAACGGGACCTGGGATTCCCAGTCGGTCACCCATACTGGTACTTGCCAGGCCTCAAGCTGGCTGGCGGCCGCGATCTGACGAGAGCAGGCACATTCAGCTTAGAATGCCCGTTGACAGCTCCTCCTCCTTTCCTATGGGCTTTCTGCAGTGCGAACGCACCTCCGAAAAGGAAAGAAACCTACTCACGGCCTTAAAAGTCAACGGGACCTGGGATTCCCAGCCGGTCACCCATACTGGTACTTGCCAGGCCTCAAGCTGGCTGGCGGCCGCGATCTGACGAGAGCAGGCACATTCAGCTTAGAATGCCCGTTGACAGCTCCTCCTCCTTTCCTATGGGCTTTCTGCAGTGCGAACGCACCTCCGAAACAGAAAGAAACCTACTCACGGCCTTAAAAGTCAACGGGACCTGGGATTCCCAGCCGGTCACCCACACTGGTACTTGCCAGGCCTCAAGCTGGCTGGCGGCCGCGATCTGACGAGAGCAGGTACATTCAGCTTAGAATGCCCGTTGACAGCTCCTCCTCCTTTCCTATGGGCTTTCTGCAGTGCGAACGCACCTCCGAAAAGGAAAGCAACCTACTCACGGCCTTAAAAGTCAACGGGACCTGGGATTCCCAGCCGGTCACCCATATTGGTACTTGCCAGGCCTCAAGCTGGCTGGCGGCCGCGATCTGACGAGAGCAGGCACATTCAGCTTAGAATGCCCGTTGACAGCTCCTCCTCCTTTCCTATGGGCTTTCTGCAGTGCGAACGCACCTCCGAAAAGGAAAGAAACCTACTCACGGCCTTAAAAGTCAACGGGACCTGGGATTCCCAGCCGGTCACCCATACTGGTACTTGCCAGGCCTCAAGCTGGCTGGCGGCCGCGATCTGATGAGAGCAGGCACATTCAGCTTAGAATGCCCGTTGACAGCTCCTCCTCCTTTCCTATGGGCTTTCTGCAGTGCGAACGCACCTCCGAAAAGGAAAGAAACCTACTCACAGACTTAAAAGTCAACGGGACCTGGGATTCCAAGCCGGTCACCCATACTGGTACTTGCCAGGCCTCAAGCTGGCTGGCGGCCGCGATCTGACGAGAGCAGGCACATTCAGCTTAGAATGCCCGTTGACAGCTCCTCCTCCTTTCCTATGGGCTTTCTGCAGTGCGAACGCACCTCCGAAAAGGAAAGAAACCTACTCACGGCCTTAAAAGTCAACGGGACCTGGGATTCCCAGCCGGTCACCCATACTGGTACTTGCCAGGCCTCAAGCTGGCTGGCGGCCGCGATCTGACGAGAGCAGGCACATTCAGCTTAGAATGCCCGTTGACAGCTCCTCCTCCTTTCCTATGGGCTTTCTGCAGTGCGAACGCACCTCCGAAACGGAAAGAAACCTACTCACGGCCTTAAAAGTCAATGGGACCTTTGATTCCCAGCCGGTCACCCATACTGGTACTTGCCAGGCCTCAAGCTGGCTGGCGGCCGCGATCTGACGAGAGCAGGCACATTCAGCTTAGAATGCCCGTTGACAGCTCCTCCTCCTTTCCTATGGGCTTTCTGCAGTGCAAACGCACCTCCGAAAAGGAAAGCAACCTACTCACGGCCTTAAAAGTCAACGGGACCTGGGATTCCCAGCCGGTCACCCATACTGGTACTTGCCAGGCCTCAAGCTGGCTGGCGGCCGCGATCTGACGAGAGCAGGCACATTCAGCTTAGAATGCCCGTTGACAGCTCCTCCTCCTTTCCTATGGGCTTTCTGCAGTGCGAACGCACCTCCGAAAAGGAAAGCAACCTACTCACGGCCTTAAAAGTCAACGGGACCTGGGATTCCCAGCCGGTCACCCATACTGGTACTTGCCAGGCCTCAAGCTGGCTGGCGGCCGCGATCTGACGAGAGCAGGCACATTCAGCTTAGAATGCCCGTTGACAGCTCCTCCTCCTTTCCTATGGGCTTTCTGCAGTGCGAACGCACCTCCGAAACGGAAAGAAACCTACTCACGGCCTTAAAAGTCAACGGGACCTGGGATTCCCAGCCGGTCACCCATACTGGTACTTGCCAGGCCTCAAGCTGGCTGGCGGCCGCGATCTGACGAGAGCAGGCACATTCAGCTTAGAATGCCCGTTGACAGCTCCTCCTCCTTTCCTATGGGCTTTCTGCAGTGCGAACGCACCTCCGAAAAGGAAAGAAACCTACTCACGGCCTTAAAAGTCAACGGGACCTGGGATTCCCAGCCGGTCACCCATACTGGTACTTGCCAGGCCTCAAGCTGGCTGGCGGCCGCAATCTGACGAGAGCAGGCACATTCAGCTTAGAATGCCCGTTGACAGCTCCTCCTCCTTTCCTATGGGCTTTCTGCAGTGCGAACGCACCTCCGAAAAGGAAAGAAACCTACTCACGGCCTTAAAAGTCAACGGGACCTGGGATTCCCAGCCGGTCACCCATATTGGTACTTGCCAGGCCTCAAGCTGGCTGGCGGCCGCGATCTGACGAGAGCAGGCACATTCAGCTTAGAATGCCCGTTGACAGCTCCTCCTCCTTTCCTATGGGCTTTCTGCAGTGCGAACGCACCTCCGAAAAGGAAAGAAACCTACTCACGGCCTTAAAAGTCAACGGGACCTGGGATTCCCAGCCGGTCACCCATACTGGTACTTGCCAGGCCTCAAGCTGGCTGGCGGCCGCGATCTGACGAGAGCAGGCACATTCAGCTTAGAATGCCCGTTGACAGCTCCTCCTCCTTTCCTATGGGCTTTCTGCAGTGCGAACGCACCTCCGAAAAGGAAAGAAACCTACTCACGGCCTTAAAAGTCAACGGGACCTGGGATTCCCAGCCGGTCACCCATACTGGTACTTGCCAGGCCTCAAGCTGGCTGGCGGCCGCGATCTGACGAGAGCAGGCACATTCAGCTTAGAATGCCTGGTGACAGCTCCTCCTCCTTTCCTATGGGCTTTCTGCAGTGCGAACGCACCTCCGAAAAGGAAAGAAACCTACTCACGGCCTTAAAAGTCAACGGGACCTGCGATTCCCAGCCGGTCACCCATACTGGTACTTGCCAGGCCTCAAGCTGGCTGGCGGCCGCGATCTGACGAGAGCAGGCACATTCAGCTTAGAATGCCCGTTGACAGCTCCTCCTCCTTTCCTATAGGCTTTCTGCAGTGCAAACGCACCTCCGAAACGGAAAGAAACCTACTCACGGCCTTAAAAGACAACGGGACCTGGGATTCCCAGCCGGTCACCCATACTGGTACTTGCCAGGCCTCAAAGCTGGCTGGCGGCCGCGATCTTACGAGAGCAGGCACATTCAGCTTAGAATGCCCGTTGACAGCTCCTCCTCCTTTCCTATGGGCTTTCTGCATGGGAACGCACCTCCGAAAAGGAAAGAAACCTACTCACGGCCTTAAAAGTCAACGGGACCTGGGATTCCCAGCCGGTCACCCATACTGGTACTTGCCAGGCCTCAAGCTGGCTGGCGGCCGCGATCTGACGAGAGCAGGCACATTCAGCTTAGAATGCCCGTTGACAGCTCCTCCTCCTTTCCTATGGGCTTTCTGCAGTGCGAACGCACCTTCGAAAAGGAAAGAAACCTACTCACGGCCTTAAAAGTCAACGGGACCTGGGATTCCCAGCCGGTCACCCATACTGGTACTTGCCAGGCCTCAAGCTGGCTGGCGGCCGCGATCTGACGAGAGCAGGCACATTCAGCTTAGAATGCCCGTTGACAGCTCCTCCTCCTTTCCTATGGGCTTTCTGCAGTGCGAACGCACCTCCGAAACGGAAAGAAACCTACTCACGGCCTTAAAAGTCAACGGGACCTGGGATTCCCAGCCGGTCACCCATACTGGTACTTGCCAGGCCTCAAGCTGGCTGGCGGCCGCGATCTGACGAGAGCAGGCACATTCAGCTTAGAATGCCCGTTGACAGCTCCTCCTCCTTTCCTATGGGCTTTCTGCAGTGCGAACGCACCTCCGAAACGGAAAGAAACCTACTCACGGCCTTAAAAGTCAACGGGACCTGGGATTCCCAGCCGGTCACCCATACTGGTACTTGCCAGGCCTCAAGCTGGCTGGCGGCCGCGATCTGACGAGAGCAGGCACATTCAGCTTAGAATGCCCGTTGACAGCTCCTCCTCCTTTCCTATGGGCTTTCTGCAGTGCGAACGCACCTCCGAAAAGGAAAGAAACCTACTCACGGCCTTAAAAGTCAACGGGACCTGGGATTCCCAGCCGGTCACCCATACTGGTACTTGCCAGGCCTCAAGCTGGCTGGCGGCCGCGATCTGACGAGAGCAGGCACATTCAGCTTAGAATGCCCGTTGACAGCTCCCCCTCCTTTCCTATGGGCTTTCTGCAGTGCGAACGCACCTCCGAAACGGAAAGAAACCTACTCACGGCCTTAAAAGTCAACGGGACCTGGGATTCCCAGCCGGTCACCCATACTGGTACTTGCCAGGCCTCAAGCTGGCTGGCGGCCGCTATCTGACGAGAGCAGGCACATTCAGCTTAGAATGCCCGTTGACAGCTCCTCCTCCTTTCCTATGGGCTTTCTGCAGTGCGAACGCACCTCCGAAAAGGAAAGAAACCTACTCACGGCCTTAAAAGTCAACGGGACCTGGGATTCCCAGCCGGTCACCCATACTGGTACTTGCCAGGCCTCAAGCTGGCTGGCGGCCGCGATCTGACGAGAGCAGGCACATTCAGCTTAGAATGCCCGTTGACAGCTCCTCCTCCTTTCCTATGGGCTTTCTGCAGTGCGAACGCACCTCCGAAACGGAAAGAAACCTACTCACGGCCTTAAAAGTCAACGGGACCTGGGATTCCCAGCCGGTCACCCATACTGGTACTTGCCAGGCCTCAAGCTGGCTGGCGGCCGCGATCTGACGAGAGCAGGCACATTCAGCTTAGAATGCCCGTTGACAGCTCCTCCGCCTTTCCTATGGGCTTTCTGCAGTGCGAACGCACCTCCGAAACGGAAAGAAACCTACTCACGGCCTTAAAAGTCAACGGGACCTGGGATTCCCAGCCGGTCACCCATACTGGTACTTGCCAGGCCTCAAGCTGGCTGGCGGCCGCGATCTGACAAGAGCAGTCACATTCAGCTTAGAATGCCCGTTGACAGCTCCTCTGCCTTTCCTATGGGCTTTCTGCAGTGCGAACGCACCTCCGAAAAGGAAAGAAACCTACTCACGGCCTTAAAAGTCAACGGGACCTGGGATTCCCAGCCGGTCACCCATACTGGTACTTGCCAGGCCTCAAGCTGGCTGGCGGCCGCGATCTGACGAGAGCAGGCACATTCAGCTTAGAATGCCCGTTGACAGCTCCTCCTGCTTTCCTATGGGCTTTCTGCAGTGCGAACGCACCTCCGAACGGGAAAGAAACCTACTCACGGCTTTAAAAGTCAACGGGACCTGGGATTCCCAGCCGGTCACCCATACTGGTACTTGCCAGGCCTCAAGCTGGCTGGCGGCCACGATCTGACGAGAGCAGGCACATTCAGCTTAGAATACCCGTTGACAGCTCCTCCTCCTTTCCTATGGGCTTTCTGCAGTGCGAACGCACCTCCGAAAAGGAAAGAAACCTACTCACGGCCTTAAAAGTCAACGGGACCTGGGATTCCCAGCCGGTCACCCATACTGGTACTTGCCAGGCCTCAAGCTGGCTGGCGGCCGCGATCTGACGAGAGCAGGCACATTCAGCTTAGAATGCCCGTTGACAGCTCCTCCTGCTTTCCTATGGGCTTTCTGCAGTGCGAACGCACCTCCGAAACGGAAAGAAACCTACTCACGGCCTTAAAAGTCAACGGGACCTGGGATTCCCAGCCGGTCACCCATACTGGTACTTGCCAGGCCTCAAGCTGGCTGGCGGCCGCAATCTGACGAGAGCAGGCACATTCAGCTTAGAATGCCCGTTGACAGCTCCTCCTCCTTTCCTATGGGCTTTCTGCAGTGCGAACGCACCTCCGAAAAGGAAAGAAACCTACTCACGGCCTTAAAAGTCAACGGGACCTGGGATTCCCAGCCGGTCACCCATACTGGTACTTGCCAGGCCTCAAGCTGGCTGGCGGCCGCGATCTGACGAGAGCAGGCACATTCAGCTTAGAATGCCCGTTGACAGATCCTCCTCCTTTCCTATGGGCTTTCTGCAGTGCGAACGCACCTCCGAAAAGGAAAGAAACCTACTCACGGCCTTAAAAGTCAACAGGACCTGGGATTCCCAGCCGGTCACCCATACTGGTACTTGCCAGGCCTCAAGCTGGCTGGCGGCCGCGATCTGACGAGAGCAGGCACATTCAGCTTAGAATGCCCGTTGACAGCTCCTCCTCCTTTCCTATGGGCTTTCTGCAGTGCGAACGCACCTCCGAAAAGGAAAGAAACCTACTCACGGCCTTAAAAGTCAACGGGACCTGGGATTCCCAGCCGGTCACCCATACTGGTACTTGCCAGGCCTCAAGCTGGCTGGCGGCCGCGATCTGACGAGAGCAGGCACATTCAGCTTAGAATGCCCGTTGACAGCTCCTCCTCCTTTCCTATGGGCTTTCTGCAGTGCGAACGCACCTCCGAAAAGGAAAGAAACCTACTCACGGCCTTAAAAGTCAACGGGACCTGGGATTCCCAGCCGGTCACCCATACTGGTACTTGCCAGGCCTCAAGCTGGCTGGCGGCCGCGATCTGACGAGAGCAGGCACATTCAGCTTAGAATGCCCGTTGACAGCTCCTCCTCCTTTCCTATGGGCTTTCTGCAGTGCGAACGCACCTCCGAAAAGGAAAGAAACCTACTCACGGCCTTAAAGTCAACGGGACCTGGGATTCCCAGCCGGCCACCCATACTGGTACTTGCCAGGCCTCAAGCTGGCTGGCGGCCGCGATCTGACGAGAGCAGGCACATTCAGCTTAGAATGCTCGTTGACAGCTCCTCCTCCTTTCCTATGGGCTTTCTGCAGTGCGAACGCACCTCCGAAAAGGAAAGAAACCTACTCACGGCCTTAAAAGTCAACGGGACCTGGGATTCCCAGCCGGTCACCCATACTGGTACTTGCCAGGCCTCAAGCTGGCTGGCGGCCGCGATCTGACGAGAGCAGGCACATTCAGCTTAGAATGCCCGTTGACAGCTCCTCCTCCTTTCCTATGGGCTTTCTGCAGTGCGAACGCACCTCCGAAAAGGAAAGAAACCTACTCACGGCCTTAAAAGTCAACGGGACCTGGGATTCCCAGCCGGTCACCTATACTGGTACTTGCCAGGCCTCAAGCTGGCTGGCGGCCGTGATCTGACGAGAGCAGGCACATTCAGCTTAGAATGCCCGTTGACAGCTCCTCCTCCTTTCCTATGGTCTTTCTGCAGTGCGAACGCACCTCCGAAAAGGAAAGAAACCTACTCACGGCCTTAAAAGTCAACGGGACCTGGGATTCCCAGCCGGTCACCCATACTGGTACTTGCCAGGCCTCAAGCTGGCTGGCGGCCGCGATCTGACGAGAGCAGGCACATTCAGCTTAGAATGCCCGTTGACAGCTCCTCCTCCTTTCCTATGGGCTTTCTGCAGTGCGAACGCACCTCCGAAAAGGAAAGAAACCTACTCACGGCCTTAAAAGTCAACGGGACCTGGGATTCCCAGCCGGTCACCCATACTGGTACTTGCCAGGCCTCAAGCTGGCTGGCGGCTGCGATCTGACGAGAGCAGGCACATTCAGCTTAAAATGCCCGTTGACAGCTCCTCCTCCTTTCCTATGGGCTTTCTGCAGTGCGAACGCACCTCCGAAACGGAAAGAAACCTACTCACGGCCTTAAAAGTCAACGGGACCTGGGATTCCCAGCCGGTCACCCATACTGGTACTTGCCAGGCCTCAAGCTGGCTGGCGGCCGCGATCTGACGAGAGCAGGCACATTCAGCTTAGAATGCCCGTTGACAGCTCCTCCTCCTTTCCTATGGGCTTTCTGCAGTGCGAACGCACCTCCGAAAAGGAAAGAAACCTACTCACGGCCTTAAAAGTCAACGGGACCTGGGATTCCCAGCCGGTCACCCATACTGGTACTTGCCAGGCCTCAAGCTGGCTGGCGGCCGCGATCTGACGAGAGCAGGCACATTCAGCTTAGAATGCCCGTTGACAGCTCCTCCTCCTTTCCTATGGGCTTTCTGCAGTGCGAACGCACCTCCGAAACGGAAAGAAACCTACTCACGGCCTTAGAAGTCAACGGGACCTGGGATTCCCAGCCGGTCACCCATACTGGTACTTGCCAGGCCTCAAGCTGGCTGGCGGCCGCGATCTGACGAGAGCAGGCACATTCAGCTTAGAATGCCCGTTGACAGCTCCTCCTCCTTTCCTATGGGCTTTCTGCATGCGAACGCACCTCCGAAACGGAAAGAAACCTACTCACGTCCTTAAAAGTCAACGGGACCTGGGATTCCCAGCCGGTCACCCATACTGGTACTTGCCAGGCCTCAAGCTGGCTGGCAGCCGCGATCTGACGAGAGCAGGCACATTCAGCTTAGAATGCCCGTTGACAGCTCCTCCTCCTTTCCTATGGGCTTACTGCATGCGAACGCACCTCCGAAAAGGAAAGAAACCTACTCACGGCCTTAAAAGTCAACGGGACCTGGGATTCCCAGCCGGTCACCCATACTGGTACTTGCCAGGCCTCAAGCTGGCTGGCGGCCGCGATCTGACGAGAGCAGGCACATTCAGCTTAGAATGCCCGTTGACAGCTCCTCCTCCTTTCCTATGGGCTTTCTGCAGTGCGAACGCACCTCCGAAAAGGAAAGAAACCTACTCACGGCCTTAAAAGTCAACGGGACCTGGGATTCCCAGCCGGTCACCCATACTGGTACTTGCCAGGCCTCAAGCTGGCTGGCGGCCGCGATCTGACGAGAGCAGGCACATTCAGCTTAGAATGCCCGTTGACAGCTCCTCCTCCTTTCCTATGGGCTTTCTGCAGTGCGAACGCACCTCCGAAGCGGAAAGAAACCTACTCACGGCCTTAAAAGTCAACGGGACCTGGGATTCCCAGCCGGTCACCCATACTGGTACTTGCCAGGCCTCAAGCTGGCTGGCGGCCGCGAATCTGACGAGAGCAGGCACATTCAGCTTAGAATGCCCGTTGACAGCTCCTCCTGCTTTCCTATGGGCTTTCTGCAGTGCGAACGCACCTCCGAACGGGAAAGAAACCTACTCACGGCTTTAAAAGTCAACGGGACCTGGGATTCCCAGCCGGTCACCCATACTGGTACTTGCCAGGCCTCAAGCTGGCTGGCGGCCACGATCTGACGAGAGCAGGCACATTCAGCTTAGAATACCCGTTGACAGCTCCTCCTCCTTTCCTATGGGCTTTCTGCAGTGCGAACGCACCTCCGAAAAGGAAAGAAACCTACTCACGGCCTTAAAAGTCAACGGGACCTGGGATTCCCAGCCGGTCACCCATACTGGTACTTGCCAGGCCTCAAGCTGGCTGGCGGCCGCGATCTGACGAGAGCAGGCACATTCAGCTTAGAATGCCTG
The DNA here is from genome assembly GCF_035609145.1 of Eleutherodactylus coqui. Lineage (NCBI taxonomy): Eukaryota > Metazoa > Chordata > Amphibia > Anura > Eleutherodactylidae > Eleutherodactylus > Eleutherodactylus coqui. Next base: position 24,123 of record NW_027102177.1, on the reverse strand, counting down.
TTGACAGCACCTCCTGCTTTCCTATGGGCTTTCTGCAGTGCGAACGCACCTCCGAAACGGAAAGAAACCTACTCACGGCCTTAAAAGTCAACGGGACCTGGGATTCCCAGCCGGTCACCCATACTGGTACTTGCCAGGCCTCAAGCTGGCTGGCGGCCGCGATCTGACGAGAGCAGGCACATTCAGCTTAGAATGCCCGTTGACAGATCCTCCTCCTTTCCTATGGGCTTTCTGCAGTGCGAACGCACCTCCGAAAAGGAAAGAAACCTACTCACGGCCTTAAAAGTCAACAGGACCTGGGATTCCCAGCCGGTCACCCATACTGGTACTTGCCAGGCCTCAAGCTGGCTGGCGGCCGCGATCTGACGAGAGCAGGCACATTCAGCTTAGAATGCCCGTTGACAGCTCCTCCTCCTTTCCTATGGGCTTTCTGCAGTGCGAACGCACCTCCGAAAAGGAAAGAAACCTACTCACGGCCTTAAAAGTCAACGGGACCTGGGATTCCCAGCCGGTCACCCATACTGGTACTTGCCAGGCCTCAAGCTGGCTGGCGGCCGCGATCTGACGAGAGCAGGCACATTCAGCTTAGAATGCCCGTTGACAGCTCCTCCTCCTTTCCTATGGGCTTTCTGCAGTGCGAACGCACCTCCGAAAAGGAAAGAAACCTACTCACGGCCTTAAAGTCAACGGGACCTGGGATTCCCAGCCGGTCACCCATACTGGTACTTGCCAGGCCTCAAGCTGGCTGGCGGCCGCGATCTGACGAGAGCAGGCACATTCAGCTTAGAATGCTCGTTGACAGCTCCTCTTCCTTTCCTATGGGCTTTCTGCAGTGCGAACGCACCTCCGAAAAGGAAAGAAGCCTACTCACGGCCTTAAAAGTCAACGGGACCTGGGATTCCCAGCCGGTCACCCATACTGGTACTTGCCAGGCCTCAAGCTGGCTGGCGGCCGCGATCTGACGAGAGCAGGCACATTCAGCTTAGAATGCCCGTTGACAGCTCCTCCTCCTTTCCTATGGGCTTTCTGCAGTGCGAACGCACCTCCGAAAAGGAAAGAAACCTACTCACGGCCTTAAAAGTCAACGGGACCTGGGATTCCCAGCCGGTCACCCATACTGGTACTTGCCAGGCCTCAAGCTGGCTGGCGGCCGCGATCTGACGAGAGCAGGCACATTCAGCTTAGAATGCCCGTTGACAGCTCCTCCTCCTTTCCTATGGGCTTTCTGCAGTGCGAACGCACCTCCGAAAAGGAAAGAAACCTACTCACGGCCTTAAAAGTCAACGGGACCTGGGATTCCCAGCCGGTCACCCATACTGGTACTTGCCAGGCCTCAAGCTGGCTGGCGGCCGCGATCTGACAAGAGCAGGCACATTCAGCTTAGAATGCCCGTTGACAGCTCCTCCTCCTTTCCTATGGGCTTTCTGCAGTGCGAACGCACCTCCGAAAAGGAAAGAAACCTACTCACGGCCTTAAAAGTCAACGGGACCTGGGATTCCCAGCCGGTCACCCATACTGGTACTTGCCAGGCCTCAAGCTGGCTGGCGGCCGCGATCTGACGAGAGCAGGCACATTCAGCTTAGAATGCCCGTTGACAGCTCCTCCTCCTTTCCTATGGGCTTTCTGCAGTGCGAACGCACCTCCGAAAAGGAAAGAAACCTACTCACGGCCTTAAAAGTCAACGGGACCTGGGATTCCCAGCCGGTCACCCATACTGGTACTTGCCAGGCCTCAAGCTGGCTGGCGGCCGCGATCTGACGAGAGCAGGCACATTCAGCTTAGAATGCCCGTTGACAGCTCCTCCTCCTTTCCTATGGGCTTTCTGCAGTGCGAACGCACCTCCGAAAAGGAAAGAAACCTACTCACGGCCTTAAAAGTCAACGGGACCTGGGATTCCCAGCCGGTCACCCATACTGGTACTTGCCAGGCCTCAAGCTGGCTGGCGGCCGCGATCTGACGAGAGCAGGCACATTCAGCTTAGAATGCCCGTTGACAGCTCCTCCTCCTTTCCTATGGGCTTTCTGCAGTGCGAACGCACCTCCGAAAAGGAAAGAAACCTACTCACGGCCTTAAAAGTCAACGGGACCTGGGATTCCCAGCCGGTCACCCATACTGGTACTTGCCAGGCCTCAAGCTGGCTGGCGGCCGCGATCTGACGAGAGCAGGCACATTCAGCTTAGAATGCCTGGTGACAGCTCCTCCTCCTTTCCTATGGGCTTTCTGCAGTGCGAACGCACCTCCGAAAAGGAAAGAAACCTACTCACGGCCTTAAAAGTCAACGGGACCTGGGATTCCCAGCCGGTCACCCATACTGGTACTTGCCAGGCCTCAAGCTGGCTGGCGGCCGCGATCTGACGAGAGCAGGCACATTCAGCTTAGAATGCCCGTTGACAGCTCCTCCTCCTTTCCTATAGGCTTTCTGCAGTGCAAACGCACCTCCGAAACGGAAAGAAACCTACTCACGGCCTTAAAAGACAACGGGACCTGGGATTCCCAGCCGGTCACCCATACTGGTACTTGCCAGGCCTCAAAGCTGGCTGGCGGCCGCGATCTTACGAGAGCAGGCACATTCAGCTTAGAATGCCCGTTGACAGCTCCTCCTCCTTTCCTATGGGCTTTCTGCATGGGAACGCACCTCCGAAAAGGAAAGAAACCTACTCACGGCCTTAAAAGTCAACGGGACCTGGGATTCCCAGCCGGTCACCCATACTGGTACTTGCCAGGCCTCAAGCTGGCTGGCGGCCGCGATCTGACGAGAGCAGGCACATTCAGCTTAGAATGCCCGTTGACAGCTCCTCCTCCTTTCCTATGGGCTTTCTGCAGTGCGAACGCACCTTCGAAAAGGAAAGAAACCTACTCACGGCCTTAAAAGTCAACGGGACCTGGGATTCCCAGCCGGTCACCCATACTGGTACTTGCCAGGCCTCAAGCTGGCTGGCGGCCGCGATCTGACGAGAGCAGGCACATTCAGCTTAGAATGCCCGTTGACAGCTCCTCCTCCTTTCCTATGGGCTTTCTGCAGTGCGAACGCACCTCCGAAACGGAAAGAAACCTACTCACGGCCTTAAAAGTCAACGGGACCTGGGATTCCCAGCCGGTCACCCATACTGGTACTTGCCAGGCCTCAAGCTGGCTGGCGGCCGCGATCTGACGAGAGCAGGCACATTCAGCTTAGAATGCCCGTTGACAGCTCCTCCTCCTTTCCTATGGGCTTTCTGCAGTGCGAACGCACCTCCGAAACGGAAAGAAACCTACTCACGGCCTTAAAAGTCAACGGGACCTGGGATTCCCAGCCGGTCACCCATACTGGTACTTGCCAGGCCTCAAGCTGGCTGGCGGCCGCGATCTGACGAGAGCAGGCACATTCAGCTTAGAATGCCCGTTGACAGCTCCTCCTCCTTTCCTATGGGCTTTCTGCAGTGCGAACGCACCTCCGAAAAGGAAAGAAACCTACTCACGGCCTTAAAAGTCAACGGGACCTGGGATTCCCAGCCGGTCACCCATACTGGTACTTGCCAGGCCTCAAGCTGGCTGGCGGCCGCGATCTGACGAGAGCAGGCACATTCAGCTTAGAATGCCCGTTGACAGCTCCTCCTCCTTTCCTATGGGCTTTCTGCAGTGCGAACGCACCTCCGAAAAGGAAAGAAACCTACTCACGGCCTTAAAAGTCAACGGGACCTGGGATTCCCAGCCGGTCACCCATACTGGTACTTGCCAGGCCTCAAGCTGGCTGGCGGCCGTGATCTGACGAGAGCAGGCACATTCAGCTTAGAATGCCCGTTGACAGCTCCTCCTTTCCTATGGGCTTTCTGCAGTGCGAACGCACCTCCGAAACGGAAAGAAACCTACTCACGGGCTTAAAAGTCAACGGGACCTGGGATTCCCAGCCGGTCACCCATACTGGTACTTGCCAGGCCTCAAGCTGGCTGGCGGCCGCGATCTGACGAGAGCAGGCACATTCAGCTTAGAATGCCCGTTGACAGCTCCTCCGCCTTTCCTATGGGCTTTCTGCAGTGCGAACGCACCTCCGAAACGGAAAGAAACCTACTCACGGCCTTAAAAGTCAACGGGACCTGGGATTCCCAGCCGGTCACCCATACTGGTACTTGCCAGGCCTCAAGCTGGCTGGCGGCCGCGATCTGACAAGAGCAGTCACATTCAGCTTAGAATGCCCGTTGACAGCTCCTCTGCCTTTCCTATGGGCTTTCTGCAGTGCGAACGCACCTCCGAAAAGGAAAGAAACCTACTCACGGCCTTAAAAGTCAACGGGACCTGGGATTCCCAGCCGGTCACCCATACTGGTACTTGCCAGGCCTCAAGCTGGCTGGCGGCCGCGATCTGACGAGAGCAGGCACATTCAGCTTAGAATGCCCGTTGACAGCTCCTCCTCCTTTCCTATGGTCTTTCTGCAGTGCGAACGCACCTCCGAAAAGGAAAGAAACCTACTCACGGCCTTAAAAGTCAACGGGACCTGGGATTCCCAGCCGGTCACCCATACTGGTACTTGCCAGGCCTCAAGCTGGCTGGCGGCCGCGATCTGACGAGAGCAGGCACATTCAGCTTAGAATGCCCGTTGACAGCTCCTCCTCCTTTCCTATGGGGTTTCTGCAGTGCGAACGCACCTCCGAAAAGGAAAGAAACCTACTCACGGCCTTAAAAGTCAACGGGACCTGGGATTCCCAGCCGGTCACCCATACTGGTACTTGCCAGGCCTCAAGCTGGCTGGCGGCTGCGATCTGACGAGAGCAGGCACATTCAGCTTAAAATGCCCGTTGACAGCTCCTCCTCCTTTCCTATGGGCTTTCTGCAGTGCGAACGCACCTCCGAAACGGAAAGAAACCTACTCACGGCCTTAAAAGTCAACGGGACCTGGGATTCCCAGCCGGTCACCCATACTGGTACTTGCCAGGCCTCAAGCTGGCTGGCGGCCGCGATCTGACGAGAGCAGGCACATTCAGCTTAGAATGCCCGTTGACAGCTCCTCCTCCTTTCCTATGGGCTTTCTGCAGTGCGAACGCACCTCCGAAAAGGAAAGAAACCTACTCACGGCCTTAAAAGTCAACGGGACCTGGGATTCCCAGCCGGTCACCCATACTGGTACTTGCCAGGCCTCAAGCTGGCTGGCGGCCGCGATCTGACGAGAGCAGGCACATTCAGCTTAGAATGCCCGTTGACAGCTCCTCCTCCTTTCCTATGGGCTTTCTGCAGTGCGAACGCACCTCCGAAACGGAAAGAAACCTACTCACGGCCTTAAAAGTCAACGGGACCTGGGATTCCCAGCCGGTCACCCATACTGGTACTTGCCAGGCCTCAAGCTGGCTGGCGGCCGCGATCTGACGAGAGCAGGCACATTCAGCTTAGAATGCCCGTTGACAGCTCCTCCTCCTTTCCTATGGGCTTTCTGCATGCGAACGCACCTCCGAAACGGAAAGAAACCTACTCACGTCCTTAAAAGTCAACGGGACCTGGGATTCCCAGCCGGTCACCCATACTGGTACTTGCCAGGCCTCAAGCTGGCTGGCGGCCGCGATCTGACGAGAGCAGGCACATTCAGCTTAGAATGCCCGTTGACAGCTCCTCCTCCTTTCCTATGGGCTTACTGCATGCGAACGCACCTCCGAAAAGGAAAGAAACCTACTCACGGCCTTAAAAGTCAACGGGACCTGGGATTCCCAGCCGGTCACCCATACTGGTACTTGCCAGGCCTCAAGCTGGCTGGCGGCCGCGATCTGACGAGAGCAGGCACATTCAGCTTAGAATGCCCGTTGACAGCTCCTCCTCCTTTCCTATGGGCTTTCTGCAGTGCGAACGCACCTCCGAAAAGGAAAGAAACCTACTCACGGCCTTAAAAGTCAACGGGACCTGGGATTCCCAGCCGGTCACCCATACTGGTACTTGCCAGGCCTCAAGCTGGCTGGCGGCCGCGATCTGACGAGAGCAGGCACATTCAGCTTAGAATGCCCGTTGACAGCTCCTCCTCCTTTCCTATGGGCTTTCTGCAGTGCGAACGCACCTCCGAAACGGAAAGAAACCTACTCACGGCCTTAAAAGTCAACGGGACCTGGGATTCCCAGCCGGTCACCCATACTGGTACTTGCCAGGCCTCAAGCTGGCTGGCGACCGCGAATCTGACGAGAGCAGGCACATTCAGCTTAGAATGCCCGTTGACAGCTCCTCCTGCTTTCCTATGGGCTTTCTGCAGTGCGAACGCACCTCCGAACGGGAAAGAAACCTACTCACGGCTTTAAAAGTCAACGGGACCTGGGATTCCCAGCCGGTCACCCATACTGGTACTTGCCAGGCCTCAAGCTGGCTGGCGGCCACGATCTGACGAGAGCAGGCACATTCAGCTTAGAATACCCGTTGACAGCTCCTCCTCCTTTCCTATGGGCTTTCTGCAGTGCGAACGCACCTCCGAAAAGGAAAGAAACCTACTCACGGCCTTAAAAGTCAACGGGACCTGGGATTCCCAGCCGGTCACCCATACTGGTACTTGCCAGGCCTCAAGCTGGCTGGCGGCCGCGATCTGACGAGAGCAGGCACATTCAGCTTAGAATGCCCGTTGACAGCACCTCCTGCTTTCCTATGGGCTTTCTGCAGTGCGAACGCACCTCCGAAACGGAAAGAAACCTACTCACGGCCTTAAAAGTCAACGGGACCTGGGATTCCCAGCCGGTCACCCATACTGGTACTTGCCAGGCCTCAAGCTGGCTGGCGGCCGCAATCTGACGAGAGCAGGCACATTCAGCTTAGAATGCCCGTTGACAGCTCCTCCTCCTTTCCTATGGGCTTTCTGCAGTGCGAACGCACCTCCGAAAAGGAAAGAAACCTACTCACGGCCTTAAAAGTCAACGGGACCTGGGATTCCCAGCCGGTCACCCATACTGGTACTTGCCAGGCCTCAAGCTGGCTGGCGGCCGCGATCTGACAAGAGCAGGCACATTCAGCTTAGAATGCCCGTTGACAGATCCTCCTCCTTTCCTATGGGCTTTCTGCAGTGCGAACGCACCTCCGAAAAGGAAAGAAACCTACTCACGGCATTAAAAGTCAACAGGACCTGGGATTCCCAGCCGGTCACCCATACTGGTACTTGCCAGGCCTCAAGCTGGCTGGCGGCCGCGATCTGACGAGAGCAGGCACATTCAGCTTAGAATGCCCGTTGACAGCTCCTCCTCCTTTCCTATGGGCTTTCTGCAGTGCGAACGCACCTCCGAAAAGGAAAGAAACCTACTCACGGCCTTAAAAGTCAACGGGACCTGGGATTCCCAGCCGGTCACCCATACTGGTACTTGCCAGGCCTCAAGCTGGCTGGCGGCCGCGATCTGACGAGAGCAGGCACATTCAGCTTAGAATGCCCGTTGACAGCTCCTCCTCCTTTCCTATGGGCTTTCTGCAGTGCGAACGCACCTCCGAAAAGGAAAGAAACCTACTCACGGCCTTAAAGTCAACGGGACCTGGGATTCCCAGCCGGTCACCCATACTGGTACTTGCCAGGCCTCAAGCTGGCTGGCGGCCGCGATCTGACGAGAGCAGGCACATTCAGCTTAGAATGCTCGTTGACAGCTCCTCTTCCTTTCCTATGGGCTTTCTGCAGTGCGAACGCACCTCCGAAAAGGAAAGAAGCCTACTCACGGCCTTAAAAGTCAACGGGACCTGGGATTCCCAGCCGGTCACCCATACTGGTACTTGCCAGGCCTCAAGCTGGCTGGCGGCCGCGATCTGACGAGAGCAGGCACATTCAGCTTAGAATGCCCGTTGACAGCTCCTCCTCCTTTCCTATGGGCTTTCTGCAGTGCGAACGCACCTCCGAAAAGGAAAGAAACCTACTCACGGCCTTAAAAGTCAACGGGACCTGGGATTCCCAGCCGGTCACCCATACTGGTACTTGCCAGGCCTCAAGCTGGCTGGCGGCCGCGATCTGACGAGAGCAGGCACATTCAGCTTAGAATGCCCGTTGACAGCTCCTCCTCCTTTCCTATGGGCTTTCTGCAGTGCGAACGCACCTCCGAAAAGGAAAGAAACCTACTCACGGCCTTAAAAGTCAACGGGACCTGGGATTCCCAGCCGGTCACCCATACTGGTACTTGCCAGGCCTCAAGCTGGCTGGCGGCCGCGATCTGACAAGAGCAGGCACATTCAGCTTAGAATGCCCGTTGACAGCTCCTCCTCCTTTCCTATGGGCTTTCTGCAGTGCGAACGCACCTCCGAAAAGGAAAGAAACCTACTCACGGCCTTAAAAGTCAACGGGACCTGGGATTCCCAGCCGGTCACCCATACTGGTACTTGCCAGGCCTCAAGCTGGCTGGCGGCCGCGATCTGACGAGAGCAGGCACATTCAGCTTAGAATGCCCGTTGACAGCTCCTCCTCCTTTCCTATGGGCTTTCTGCAGTGCGAACGCACCTCCGAAAAGGAAAGAAACCTACTCACGGCCTTAAAAGTCAACGGGACCTGGGATTCCCAGCCGGTCACCCATACTGGTACTTGCCAGGCCTCAAGCTGGCTGGCGGCCGCGATCTGACGAGAGCAGGCACATTCAGCTTAGAATGCCCGTTGACAGCTCCTCCTCCTTTCCTATGGGCTTTCTGCAGTGCGAACGCACCTCCGAAAAGGAAAGAAACCTACTCACGGCCTTAAAAGTCAACGGGACCTGGGATTCCCAGCCGGTCACCCATACTGGTACTTGCCAGGCCTCAAGCTGGCTGGCGGCCGCGATCTGACGAGAGCAGGCACATTCAGCTTAGAATGCCCGTTGACAGCTCCTCCTCCTTTCCTATGGGCTTTCTGCAGTGCGAACGCACCTCCGAAACGGAAAGAAACCTACTCACGGCCTTAAAAGTCAACGGGACCTGGGATTCCCAGCCGGTCACCCATACTGCTACTTGCCAGGCCTCAAGCTGGCTGGCGGCCGCGATCTGACGAGAGCAGGCACATTCAGCTTAGAATGCCCGTTGACAGCTCCTCCTCCTTTCCTATGGGCTTTCTGCAGTGCGAACGCACCTCCGAAAAGGAAAGAAACCTACTCACGGCCTTAAAAGTCAACGGGACCTGGGATTCCCAGTCGGTCACCCATACTGGTACTTGCCAGGCCTCAAGCTGGCTGGCGGCCGCGATCTGACGAGAGCAGGCACATTCAGCTTAGAATGCCCGTTGACAGCTCCTCCTCCTTTCCTATGGGCTTTCTGCAGTGCGAACGCACCTCCGAAAAGGAAAGAAACCTACTCACGGCCTTAAAAGTCAACGGGACCTGGGATTCCCAGCCGGTCACCCTTACTGGTACTTGCCAGGCCTCAAGCTGGCTGGCGGCTGCGATCTGACGAGAGCAGGCACATTCAGCTTAGAATGCCTGGTGACAGCTCCTCCTCCTTTCCTATGGGCTTTCTGCAGTGCGAACGCACCTCCGAAAAGGAAAGAAACCTACTCACGGCCTTAAAAGTCAACGGGACCTGCGATTCCCAGCCGGTCACCCATACTGGTACTTGCCAGGCCTCAAGCTGGCTGGCGGCCGCGATCTGACGAGAGCAGGCACATTCAGCTTAGAATGCCCGTTGACAGCTCCTCCTCCTTTCCTATAGGCTTTCTGCAGTGCAAACGCACCTCCGAAACGGAAAGAAACCTACTCACGGCCTTAAAAGACAACGGGACCTGGGATTCCCAGCCGGTCACCCATACTGGTAATTGCCAGGCCTCAAAGCTGGCTGGCGGCCGCGATCTTACGAGAGCAGGCACATTCAGCTTAGAATGCCCGTTGACAGCTCCTCCTCCTTTCCTATGGGCTTTCTGCATGGGAACGCACCTCCGAAAAGGAAAGAAACCTACTCACGGCCTTAAAAGTCAACGGGACCTGGGATTCCCAGCCGGTCACCCATACTGGTACTTGCCAGGCCTCAAGCTGGCTGGCGGCCGCGATCTGACGAGAGCAGGCACATTCAGCTTAGAATGCCTGTTGACAGCTCCTCCTCCTTTCCTATGGGCTTTCTGCAGTGCGAACGCACCTCCGAAAAGGAAAGAAACCTACTCACGGCCTTAAAAGTCAACGGGACCTGGGATTCCCAGCCAGTCACCCATACTGGTACTTGCCAGGCCTCAAGCTGGCTGGCGGCCGCGATCTGACGAGAGCAGGCACATTCAGCTTAGAATGCCCGTTGACAGCTCCTCCTCCTTTCCTATGGGCTTTCTGCAGTGCGAACGCACCTCCGAAACGGAAAGAAACCTACTCACGGCCTTAAAAGTCAACGGGACCTGGGATTCCCAGCCGGTCACCCATACTGGTACTTGCCAGGCCTCAAGCTGGCTGGCGGCCGCGATCTGACGAGAGCAGGCACATTCAGCTTAGAATGCCCGTTGACAGCTCCTCCTCCTTTCCTATGGGCTTTCTGCAGTGCGAACGCACCTCCGAAAAGGAAAGAAACCTACTCACGGCCTTAAAAGTCAACGGGACCTGGGATTCCCAGCCGGTCACCCATACTGGTACTTGCCAGGCCTCAAGCTGGCTGGCGGCCGCGATCTGACGAGAGCAGGCACATTCAGCTTAGAATGCCCGTTGACAGCTCCTCCTCCTTTCCTATGGGCTTTCTGCAGTGCGAACGCACCTCCGAAACGGAAAGAAACCTACTCACGGCCTTAAAAGTCAACGGGACCTGGGATTCCCAGCCGGTCACCCATACTGGTACTTGCCAGGCCTCAAGCTGGCTGGCGGCCGCGATCTGACGAAAGCAGGCACATTCAGCTTAGAATGCCTGGTGACAGCTCCTCCTCCTTTCCTATGGGCTTTCTGCAGTGCGAACGCACCTCCGAAAAGGAAAGAAACCTAATCACGGCCTTAAAAGTCAACGGGACCTGGGATTCCCAGCCGGTCACCCATACTGGTACTTGCCAGGCCTCAAGCTGGCTGGCGGCCGCGATCTGACGAGAGCAGGCACATTCAGCTTAGAATGCCCGTTGACAGCTCTTCCTCCTTTCCTATAGGCTTTCTGCAGTGCGAACGCACCTCCGAAACGGAAAGAAACCTACTCACGGCCTTAAAAGTCAACGGGACCTGGGATTCCCAGCCGGTCACCCATACTGGTACTTGCCAGGCCTCAAGCTGGCTGGCGGCCGCGATCTGACAAGAGCAGGCACATTCAGCTTATAATGCCCGTTGACAGCTCCTCCGCCTTTCCTATGGGCTTTCTGCAGTGCGAACGCACCTCCGAAAAGGAAAGAAACCTACTCACGGCCTTAAAAGTCAACGGGACCTGGGATTCCCAGCCGGTCACCCATACTGGTACTTGCCAGGCCTCAAGCTGGCTGGCGGCCGCGATCTGACGAGAGCAGGCACATTCAGCAAAAATTGCCCGTTGACAGCTCCTCCTCCTTTCCTATGGGCTTTCTGCAGTGCGAACGCACCTCCGAAAAGGAAAGAAACCTACTCACGGCCTTAAAAGTCAACGGGACCTGGGATTCCCAGCCGGTCACCCATACTGGTACTTGCCAGGCCTCAAGCTGGCTGGCGGCCGCGATCTGACGAGAGCAGGCACATTCAGCTTAGAATGCCCGTTGACAGCTCCTCCTCCTTTCCTATGGGCTTTCTGCAGTGCGAACGCACCTCCGAAAAGGAAAGAAACCTACTCACGGCCTTAAAAGTCAACGGGACCTAGGATTCCCAGCCGGTCACCCATACTGGTACTTGCCAGGCCTCAAGCTGGCTGGCGGCCGCGATCTGACGAGAGCAGGCACATTCAGCTTAGAATGCCCGTTGACAGCTCCTCCTCCTTTCCTATGGGCTTTCTGCAGTGCGAACGCACCTCCGAAAAGGAAAGAAACCTACTCACGGCCTTAAAAGTCAACGGGACCTGGGATTCCCAGCCGGTCACCCATACTGGTACTTGCCAGGCCTCAAGCTGGCTGGCGGCCGCGATCTGACGAGAGCAGGCACATTCAGCTTAGAATGCCCGTTGACAGCTCCTCCTCCTTTCCTATGGGCTTTCTGCAGTGCGAACGCACCTCCGAAAAGGAAAGAAACCTACTCACGGCCTTAAAAGTCAACGGGACCTGGGACTCCCAGCCGGTCAGCCATACTGGTACTTGCCAGGCCTCAAGCTGGCTGGCGGCCGCGATCTGACGAGAGCAGGCACATTCAGCTTAGAATGCCCGTTGACAGCTCCTCCTCTTTTCCTATGGGCTTTCTGCAGTGCGAACGCACCTCCGAAAAGGAAAGAAACCTACTCACGGCCTTAAAAGTCAACGGGACCTGGGATTCCCAGCCGGTCACCCATACTGGTACTTGCCAGGCCTCAAGCTGGCTGGCGGCCGCGATCTGACGAGAGCAGGCACATTCAGCTTAGAATGCCCGTTGACAGCTCCTCCTCCTTTCCTATGGGCTTTCTGCAGTGCGAACGCACCTCCGAAAAGGAAAGAAACCTACTCACGGCCTTAAAAGTCAACGGGACCTGGGATTCCCAGCCGGTCACCCATACTGGTACTTGCCAGGCCTCAAGCTGGCTGGCGGCCGCGATCTGACGAGAGCAGGCACATTCAGCTTAGAATGCCCATTGACAGCTCCTCCTCCTTTCCTATGGGCTTTCTGCAGTGCGAACGCACCTCCGAAAAGGAAAGAAACCTACTCACGGCTTTAAAAGTCAACGGGACCTGGGATTCCCAGCCGGTCACCCATACTGGTACTTGCCAGGCCTCAAGCTGGCTGGCGGCCGCGATCTGACGAGAGCAGGCACATTCAGCTTAGAATGCCCGTTGACAGCTCCTCCTCCTTTCCTATGGGCTTTCTGCAGTGTGAACGCACCTCCGAAACGGAAAGAAACCTACTCACAGCCTTAAAAGTCAACGGGACCTGGGATTCCCAGCCGGTCACCCATACTGGTACTTGCCAGGCCTCAAGCTGGCTGGCGGCCGCGATCTGACGAGAGCAGGCACATTCAGCTTAGAATGCCCGTTGACAGCTCCTCCTCCTTTCCTATAGGCTTTCTGCAGTGCGAACGCACCTCCGAAAAGGAAAGAAACCTACTCACGGCCTTAAAAGTCAACGGGACCTGGGATTCCCAGCCGGTCACCCATACTGGTACTTGCCAGGCCTCAAGCTGGCTGGCGGCCGCGATCTGACGAGAGCAGACACATTCAGCTTAGAATGCCCGTTGACAGCTCCTCCTCCTTTCCTATGGGCTTTCTGCAGTGCGAACGCACCTCCGAAAAGGAAAGAAACCTACTCACGGCCTTAAAAGTCAACGGGACCTGGGACTCCCAGCCGGTCACCCATACTGGTACTTGCCAGGCCTCAAGCTGGCTGGCGGCCGCGATCTGACGAGAGCAGGCACATTCAGCTTAGAATGCCCGTTGACAGCTCCTCCTCCTTTCCTATGGGCTTTCTGCAGTGCGAACGCACCTCCGAAAAGGAAAGAAACCTACTCACGGCCTTAAAAGGCAACGGGACCTGGGATTCCCAGCCGGTCACCCATACTGGTACTTGCCAGGCCTCAAGCTGGCTGGCGGCCGCGATCTGACGAGAGCAGGCACATTCAGCTTAGAATGCCCGTTGACAGCTCCTCCTCCTTTCCTATGGGCTTTCTGCAGTGCGAACGCACCTCCGAAAAGGAAAGAAACCTACTCACGGCCTTAAAAGTCAACGGGACCTGGGATTCCCAGCCGGTCACCCATACTGGTGCTTGCCAGGCCTCAAGCTGGCTGGCGGCCGCGATCTGACGAGAGCAGGCACATTCAGCTTAGAATGCCCGTTGACAGCTCCTCCTCCTTTCCTATGGGCTTTCTGCAGTGCGAACGCACCTCCGAAAAGGAAAGAAACCTACTCACGGCCTTAAAAGTCAACGGGACCTGGGATTCCCAGCCGGTCACCCATACTGGTACTTGCCAGGCCTCAAGCTGGCTGGCGGCCGCGATCTGACGAGAGCAGGCACATTCAGCTTAGAATGCCCGTTGACAGCTCCTCCTCCTTTCCTATGGGCTTTCTGCAGTGCGAACGCACCTCCGAAACGGAAAGAAACCTACTCACGGCCTTAAAAGTCAACGGGACCTGGGATTCCCAGCCGGTCACCCATACTGGTACTTGCCAGGCCTCAAGCTGGCTGGCTGCCGCGATCTGACGAGAGCAGGCACATTCAGCTTAGAATGCCCGTTGACAGCTCCTCCTCCTTTCCTATGGGCTTTCTGCAGTGCGAACGCACCTCCGAAAAGGAAAGAAACCTACTCACGGCCTTAAAAGTCAACGGGACCTGGGATTCCCAGCCGGTCACCCATACTGGTACTTGCCAGGCCTCAAGCTGGCTGGCGGCCGCGATCTGACGAGAGCAGGCACATTCAGCTTAGAATGCCCGTTGACAGCTCCTCCTCCTTTCCTATGGGCTTTCTGCAGTGCGAACGCACCTCCGAAAAGGAAAGAAACCTACTCACGGCCTTAAAAGTCAACGGGACCTGGGATTCCCAGCCGGTCACCCATACTGGTACTTGCCAGGCCTCAAGCTGGCTGGCGGCCGCGATCTGACGAGAGCAGGCACATTCAGCTTAGAATGCCCGTTGACAGCTCCTCCTCCTTTCCTATGGGCTTTCTGCAGTGCGAACGCACCTCCGAAAAGGAAAGAAACCTACTCACGGCCTTAAAAGTCAATGGGACCTGGGATTCCCAGCCGGTCTCCCATACTTGTACTTGCCAGGCCTCAAGCTGGCTGGCGGCCGCGATCTGACGAGAGCAGGCACATTCAGCTTAGAATGCCCGTTGACAGCTCCTCCTCCTTTCCTATGGGCTTTCTGCAGAGCGAACGCACCTCCGAAAAGGAAAGAAACCTACTCACGGCCTTAAAGTCAACGGGACCTGGGATTCCCAGCCGGTCACCCATACTGGTACTTGCCAGGCCTCAAGCTGGCTGGCGGCCGCGATCTGACGAGAGCAGGCACATTCAGCTTAGAATGCCCGTTGACAGCTCCTCCTCCTTTCCTATGGGCTTTCTGCAGTGCGAACGCACCTCCGAAAAGAAAAGAAACCTACTCACGGCCTTAAAAGTCAACGGGACCTGGGATTCCCAGCCGGTCACCCATACTGGTACTTGCCAGGCCTCAAGCTGGCTGGCGGCCGCGATCTGACGAGAGCAGGCACATTCAGCTTAGAATGCCCGTTGACAGCTCCTCCTCCTTTCCTATGGGCTTTCTGCAGTGCGAACGCACCTCCGAAACGGAAAGAAACCTACTCACGGCCTTAAAAGTCAACGGGACCTGGGATTCCCAGCCGGTCACCCATACTGGTACTTGCCAGGCCTCAAGCTGGCTGGCGGCCGCGATCTGACGAGAGCAGGCACATTCAGCTTAGAATGCCCGTTGACAGCTCCTCCTCCTTTCCTATGGGCTTTCTGCAGTGCGAACGCACCTCCGAAAAGGAAAGAAACCTACTCACGGCCTTAAAAGTCAACGGGACCTGGGATTCCCAGCCGGTCACCCATACTGGTACTTGCCAGGCCTCAAGCTGGCTGGCGGCCGCGATCTGACGAGAGCAGGCACATTCAGCTTAGAATGCCTGTTGACAGCTCCTCCTCCTTTCCTATGGGCTTTCTGCAGTGCGAACGCACCTCCGAAAAGGAAAGAAACCTACTCACGGCCTTAAAAGTCGACGGGACCTGGGATTCCCAGCCGGTCACCCATACTGGTACTTGCCAGACCTCAAGCTGGCTGGCGGCCGCGATCTGACGAGAGCAGGCATATTCAGCTTAGAATGCCCGTTGACAGCTCCTCCTCCTTTCCTATGGGCTTTCTGCAGTGGGAACGCACCTCCGAAAAGGAAAGAAACCTACTCACGGCCTTAAAAGTCAATGGGACCTGGGATTCCCAGCCGGTCATCCATACTGGTACTTGCCAGGCCTCAAGCTGGCTGGCGGCCGCGATCTGACGAGAGCAGGCACATTCAGCTTAGAATGCCCGTTGACAGCTCCTCCTCCTTTCCTATGGGCTTTCTGCAGTGCGAACGCACCTCCGAAACGGAAAGAAACCTACTCACGGCCTTAAAAGTCAACGGGACCTGGGATTCCCAGCCGGTCACCCATACTGGTACTTGCCAGGCCTCAAGCTGGCTGGCGGCCGCGATCTGACGAGAGCAGGCACATTCAGCTTAGAATGCCCGTTGACAGCTCCTCCTCCTTTCCTATGGGCTTTCTGCAGTGCGAACGCACCTCCGAAAAGGAAAGAAACCTACTCACGGCCTTAAAAGTCAACGGGACCTGGGATTCCCAGCCGGTCACCCATACTGGTACTTGCCAGGCCTCAAGCTGGCTGGCGGCCGCGATCTGACGAGAGCAGGCACATTCAGCTTAGAATGCCCGTTGACAGCTCCTCCTCCTTTCCTATGGGCTTTCTGCAGTGCGAACGCACCTCCGAAACGGAAAGAAACCTACTCACGGCCTTAAAAGTCAACGGGACCTGGGATTCCCAGCCGGTCACCCATACTGGTACTTGCCAGGCCTCAAGCTGGCTGGCGGCCGCGATCTGACGAGAGCAGGCACATTCAGCTTAGAATGCCCGTTGACAGCTCCTCCTCCTTTCCTATGGGCTTTCTGCAGTGCGAACGCACCTCCGAAAAGGAAAGAAACCTACTCACGGCCTTAAAAGTCAACGGGACCTGGGATTCCCAGCCGGTCACCCATACTGGTACTTGCCAGGCCTCAAGCTGGCTGGCGGCCGCGATCTGACGAGAGCAGGCACATTCAGCTTAGAATGCCCGTTGACAGCTCCTCCTCCTTTCCTATGGGCTTTCTGCAGTGCGAACGCACCTCCGAAAAGGAAAGAAACCTACTCACGGCCTTAAAAGTCAACGGGACCTGGGATTCCCAGCCGGTCACCCATACTGGTACTTGCCAGGCCTCAAGCTGGCTGGCGGCCGCGATCTGACGAGAGCAGGCACATTCAGCTTAGAATGCCCGTTGACAGCTCCTCCTCCTTTCCTATGGGCTTTCTGCAGTGCGAACGCACCTCCGAAAAGGAAAGAAACCTACTCACGGCCTTAAAAGTCAACGGGACCTGGGATTCCCAGCCGGTCACCCATACTGGTACTTGCCAGGCCTCAAGCTGGCTGGCGGCCGCGATCTGACGAGAGCAGGCACATTCAGCTTAGAATGCCCGTTGACAGCTCCTCCTCCTTTCCTATGGGCTTTCTGCAGTGCGAACGCACCTCCGAAAAGGAAAGAAACCTACTCACGGCCTTAAAAGTCAACGGGACCTGGGATTCCCAGCCGGTCACCCATACTGGTACTTGCCAGGCCTCAAGCTGGCTGGCGGCCGCGATCTGACGAGAGCAGGCACATTCAGCTTAGAATGCCCGTTGACAGCTCCTCCTCCTTTCCTATGGGCTTTCTGCAGTGCGAACGCACCTCCGAAAAGGAAAGAAACCTACTCACGGCCTTAAAAGTCAACGGGACCTGGGATTCCCAGCCGGTCACCCATACTGGTACTTGCCAGGCCTCAAGCTGGCTGGCGGCCGCGATCTGACGAGAGCAGGCACATTCAGCTTAGAATGCCCGTTGACAGCTCCTCCTCCTTTCCTATGGGCTTTCTGCAGTGCGAACGCACCTCCGAAAAGGAAAGAAACCTACTCACGGCCTTAAAAGTCAACGGGACCTGGGATTCCCAGCCGGTCACCCATACTGGTACTTGCCAGGCCTCAAGCTGGCTGGCGGCCGCGATCTGACGAGAGCAGGCACATTCAGCTTAGAATGCCCGTTGACAGCTCCTCCTCCTTTCCTATGGGCTTTCTGCAGTGCGAACGCACCTCCGAAAAGGAAAGAAACCTACTCACGGCCTTAAAAGTCAACGGGACCTGGGATTCCCAGCCGGTCACCCATACTGGTACTTGCCAGGCCTCAAGCTGGCTGGCGGCCGCGATCTGACGAGAGCAGGCACATTCAGCTTAGAATGCCCGTTGACAGCTCCTCCTCCTTTCCTATGGGCTTTCTGCAGTGCGAACGCACCTCCGAAAAGGAAAGAAACCTACTCACGGCCTTAAAAGTCAACGGGACCTGGGATTCCCAGCCGGTCACCCATACTGGTACTTGCCAGGCCTCAAGCTGGCTGGCGGCCGCGATCTGACGAGAGCAGGCACATTCAGCTTAGAATGCCCGTTGACAGCTCCTCCTCCTTTCCTATGGGCTTTCTGCAGTGCGAACGCACCTCCGAAACGGAAAGAGACCTACTCACGGCCTTTAAAATCAACGGGACCTGGGATTCCCAGCCGGTCACCCATACTGGTACTTGCCAGGCCTCAAGCTGGCTGGCGGCCGCGATCTGACGAGAGCAGGCACATTCAGCTTAGAATGCCCGTTGACAGCTCCTCCTCCTTTCCTATGGGCTTTCTGCAGTGCGAACGCACCTCCGAAAAGGAAAGAAACCTACTCACGGCCTTAAAAGTCAACGGGACCTGGGATTCCCAGCCGGTCACCCATACTGGTACTTGCCAGGCCTCAAGCTGGCTGGCGGCCGCGATCTGACGAGAGCAGGCACATTCAGCTTAGAATGCCCGTTGACAGCTCCTCCTCCTTTCCTATGGGCTTTCTGCAGTGCGAACGCACCTCCGAAAAGGAAAGAAACCTACTCACGGCCTTAAAAGTCAACGGGACCTGGGATTCCCAGCCGGTCACCCATAATGGTACTTGCCAGGCCTCAAGCTGGCTGGCGGCCGCGATCTGACGAGAGCAGGCACATTCAGCTTAGAATGCCCGTTGACAGCTCCTCCTCCTTTCCTATGGGCTTTCTGCAGTGCGAACGCACCTCCGAAACGGAAAGAAACCTACTCACGGCCTTAAAAGTCAACGGGACCTGGGATTCCCAGCCGGTCACCCATACTGGTACTTGCCAGGCCTCAAGCTGGCTGGCGGCCGCGATCTGACGAGAGCAGGCACATTCAGCTTAGAATGCCCGTTGACAGCTCCTCCTCCTTTCCTATGGGCTTTCTGCAGTGCGAACGCACCTCCGAAAAGGAAAGAAACCTACTCACGGCCTTAAAAGTCAACGGGACCTGGGATTCCCAGCCGGTCACCCATACTGGTACTTGCCAGGCCTCAAGCTGGCTGGCGGCCGCGATCTGACGAGAGCAGGCACATTCAGCTTAGAACGCCTGTTGACAGCTCCTCCTCCTTTCCTATGGGCTTTCTGCAGTGCGAACGCACCTCCGAAAAGGAAAGAAACCTACTCACGGCCTTAAAAGTCAACGGGACCTGGGATTCCCAGCCGGTCACCCATACTGGTACTTGCCAGGCCTCAAGCTGGCTGGCGGCCGCGATCTGACGAGAGCAGGCACATTCAGCTTAGAATGCCCGTTGACAGCTCCTCCTCCTTTCCTATGGGCTTTCTGCAGTGCGAACGCACCTCCGAAAAGGAAAGAAACCTACTCACGGCCTTAAAAGTCAACGGGACCTGGGATTCCCAGCCGGTCACCCATACTGGTACTTGCCAGGCCTCAAGCTGGCTGGTGGCCGCGATCTGACGAGAGCAGGCACATTCAGCTTAGAATGCCCGTTGACAGCTCCTCCTCCTTTCCTATGGGCTTTCTGCAGTGCGAACGCACCTCCGAAACGGAAAGAAACCTACTCACGGCCTTAAAAGTCAACGGGACCTGGGATTCCCAGCCGGTCACCCATACTGGTACTTGCCAGGCCTCAAGCTGGCTGGCGGCCGCGATCTGACGAGAGCAGGCACATTCAGCTTAGAATGCCCGTTGACAGCTCCTCCTCCTTTCCTATGGGCTTTCTGCAGTGCGAACGCACCTCCGAAACGGAAAGAAACCTACTCACGGCCTTAAAAGTCAACGGGACCTGGGATTCCCAGCCGGTCACCCATACTGGTACTTGCCAGGCCTCAAGCTGGCTGGCGGCCGCGATCTGACGAGAGCAGGCACATTCAGCTTAGAATGCCCGTTGACAGCTCCTCCTCCTTTCCTATGGACTTTCTGCAGTGCGAACGCACCTCCGAAAAGGAAAGTAACCTACTCACGGCCTTAAAAGTCAACGGGACCTGGGATTCCCAGCCGGTCACCCATACTGGTACCTGACAGGCCTCAAGCTGGCTGGCGGCCGCGATCTGACGAGAGCAGGCACATTCAGCTTAGAATGCCCGTTGACAGCTCCTCCTCCTTTCCTATGGGCTTTCTGCAGTGCGAACGCACCTCCGAAAAGGAAAGAAACCTACTCACGGCCTTAAAAGTCAACGGGACCTGGGATTCCCAGCCGGTCACCCATACTGGTACTTGCCAGGCCTCAAGCTGGCTGGCGGCTGCGATCTGACGAGAGCAGGCACATTCAGCTTAGAATGCCCGTTGACAGCTCCTCCTCCTTTCCTATGGGCTTTCTGCAGTGCGAACGCACCTCCGAAAAGGAAAGAAACCTACTCACGGCCTGAAAAGTCAACGGGACCTGGGATTCCCAGCCGGTCACCCATACTGGTACTTGCCAGGCCTCAAGCTGGCTGGCGGCCGCGATCTGACGAGAGCAGGCACATTCAGCTTAGAATGCCCGTTGACAGCTCCTCCTCCTTTCCTATGGGCTTTCTGCAGTGCGAACGCACCTCCGAAACGGAAAGAAACCTACTCACGGCCTTAAAAGTCAACGGGACCTGGGATTCCCAGCCGGTCACCCATACTGGTACTTGCCAGGCCTCAAGCTGGCTGGCGGCCGCGATCTGACGAGAGCAGGCACATTCAGCTTAGAATGCCCGTTGACAGCTCCTCCTCCTTTCCTATGGACTTTCTGCAGTGCGAACGCACCTCCGAAAAGGAAAGTAACCTACTCACGGCCTTAAAAGTCAACGGGACCTGGGATTCCCAGCCGGTCACCCATACTGGTACCTGACAGGCCTCAAGCTGGCTGGCGGCCGCGATCTGACGAGAGCAGGCACATTCAGCTTAGAATGCCCGTTGACAGCTCCTCCTCCTTTCCTATGGGCTTTCTGCAGTGCGAACGCACCTCCGAAAAGGAAAGAAACCTACTCACGGCCTTAAAAGTCAACGGGACCTGGGATTCCCAGCCGGTCACCCATACTGGTACTTGCCAGGCCTCAAGCTGGCTGGCGGCTGCGATCTGACGAGAGCAGGCACATTCAGCTTAGAATGCCCGTTGACAGCTCCTCCTCCTTTCCTATGGGCTTTCTGCAGTGCGAACGCACCTCCGAAAAGGAAAGAAACCTACTCACGGCCTTAAAAGTCAACGGGACCTGGGATTCCCAGCCGGTCACCCATAATGGTACTTGCCAGGCCTCAAGCTGGCTGGCGGCCGCGATCTGACGAGAGCAGGCACATTCAGCTTAGAATGCCCGTTGACAGCTCCTCCTCCTTTCCTATGGGCTTTCTGCAGTGCGAACGCACCTCCGAAACGGAAAGAAACCTACTCACGGCCTTAAAAGTCAACGGGACCTGGGATTCCCAGCCGGTCACCCATACTGGTACTTGCCAGGCCTCAAGCTGGCTGGCGGCCGCGATCTGACGAGAGCAGGCACATTCAGCTTAGAATGCCCGTTGACAGCTCCTCCTCCTTTCCTATGGGCTTTCTGCAGTGCGAACGCACCTCCGAAAAGGAAAGAAACCTACTCACGGCCTTAAAAGTCAACGGGACCTGGGATTCCCAGCCGGTCACCCATACTGGTACTTGCCAGGCCTCAAGCTGGCTGGCGGCCGCGATCTGACGAGAGCAGGCACATTCAGCTTAGAACGCCTGTTGACAGCTCCTCCTCCTTTCCTATGGGCTTTCTGCAGTGCGAACGCACCTCCGAAAAGGAAAGAAACCTACTCACGGCCTTAAAAGTCAACGGGACCTGGGATTCCCAGCCGGTCACCCATACTGGTACTTGCCAGGCCTCAAGCTGGCTGGCGGCCGCGATCTGACGAGAGCAGGCACATTCAGCTTAGAATGCCCGTTGACAGCTCCTCCTCCTTTCCTATGGGCTTTCTGCAGTGCGAACGCACCTCCGAAAAGGAAAGAAACCTACTCACGGCCTTAAAAGTCAACGGGACCTGGGATTCCCAGCCGGTCACCCATACTGGTACTTGCCAGGCCTCAAGCTGGCTGGTGGCCGCGATCTGACGAGAGCAGGCACATTCAGCTTAGAATGCCCGTTGACAGCTCCTCCTCCTTTCCTATGGGCTTTCTGCAGTGCGAACGCACCTCCGAAACGGAAAGAAACCTACTCACGGCCTTAAAAGTCAACGGGACCTGGGATTCCCAGCCGGTCACCCATACTGGTACTTGCCAGGCCTCAAGCTGGCTGGCGGCCGCGATCTGACGAGAGCAGGCACATTCAGCTTAGAATGCCCGTTGACAGCTCCTCCTCCTTTCCTATGGGCTTTCTGCAGTGCGAACGCACCTCCGAAAAGGAAAGAAACCTACTCACGGCCTGAAAAGTCAACGGGACCTGGGATTCCCAGCCGGTCACCCATACTGGTACTTGCCAGGCCTCAAGCTGGCTGGCGGCCGCGATCTGACGAGAGCAGGCACATTCAGCTTAGAATGCCCGTTGACAGCTCCTCCTCCTTTCCTATGGGCTTTCTGCAGTGCGAACGCACCTCCGAAACGGAAAGAAACCTACTCACGGCCTTAAAAGTCAACGGGACCTGGGATTCCCAGCCGGTCACCCATACTGGTACTTGCCAGGCCTCAAGCTGGCTGGCGGCCGCGATCTGACGAGAGCAGGCACATTCAGCTTAGAATGCCCGTTGACAGCTCCTCCTCCTTTCCTATGGACTTTCTGCAGTGCGAACGCACCTCCGAAAAGGAAAGAAACCTACTCACGGCCTTAAAAGTCAACGGGACCTGGGATTCCCAGCCGGTCACCCATACTGGTACCTTGACAGGCCTCAAGCTGGCTGGCGGCCGCGATCTGACGAGAGCAGGCACATTCAGCTTAGAATGCCCGTTGACAGCTCCTCCTCCTTTCCTATGGGCTTTCTGCAGTGCGAACGCACCTCCGAAACGGAAAGAAACCTACTCACGGCCTTAAAAGTCAATGGGACCTGGGATTCCCAGCCGGTCACCCATACTGGTACTTGCCAGGCCTCAAGCTGGCTGGCGGCCGCGATCTGACGAGAGCAGGCACATTCAGCTTAGAATGCCCGTTGACAGCTCCTCCTCCTTTCCTATGGGCTTTCTGCAGTGCGAACGCACCTCCGAAAAGGAAAGAAACCTACTCACGGCCTTAAAAGTCAACGGGACCTGGGATTCCCAGCCGGTCACCCATACTGGTACTTGCCAGGCCTCAAGCTGGCTGGCGGCCGCGATCTGACGAGAGCAGGCACATTCAGCTTAGAATGCCCGTTGACAGCTCCTCCTCCTTTCCTATGGGCTTTCTGCAGTGCGAACGCACCTCCGAAAAGGAAAGAAACCTACTCACGGCCTTAAAAGTCAACGGGACCTGGGATTCCCAGCCGGTCACCCATACTGGTACTTGCCAGGCCTCAAGCTGGCTGGCGGCCGCGATCTGACGAGAGCAGGCACATTCAGCTTAGAATGCCCGTTGACAGCTCCTCCTCCTTTCCTATGGGCTTTCTGCAGTGCGAACGCACCTCCGAAAAGGAAAGAAACCTACTCACGGCCTTAAAAGTCAACGGGACCTGGGATTCCCAGCCGGTCACCCATACTGGTACTTGCCAGGCCTCAAGCTGGCTGGCGGCCGCGATCTGACGAGAGCAGGCACATTCAGCTTAGAATGCCCGTTGACAGCTCCTCCTCCTTTCCTATGGGCTTTCTGCAGTGCGAACGCACCTCCGAAAAGGAAAGAAACCTACTCACGGCCTTAAAAGTCAACGGGACCTGGGATTCCCAGCCGGTCACCCATACTGGTACTTGCCAGGCCTCAAGCTGGCTGGCGGCCGCGATCTGACGAGAGCAGGCACATTCAGCTTAGAATGCCCGTTGACAGCTCCTCCTCCTTTCCTATGGGCTTTCTGCAGTGCGAACGCACCTCGAGAAAGGAAAGAAACCTACTCACGGCCTTAAAAGTCAACGGGACCTGGGATTCCCAGCCGGTCACCCATACTGGTACTTGCCAGGCCTCAAGCTGGCTGGCGGCCGCGATCTGACGAGAGCAGGCACATTCAGCTTAGAATGCCCGTTGACAGCTCCTCCTCCTTTCCTATGGGCTTTCTGCAGTGCGAACGCACA
>NW_027102176.1:0-164736 GCF_035609145.1 Eleutherodactylus coqui | reverse complement strand
TCAGTCACCTTAAAGTATTGCCAATTTTAAAAGGTCCGTAGCTTCCCAGGTCCACCTCTTAAAGGGCCAGTACACTTAAAATGCTGTTGTTTCGAGGGTTTGTACACAACCCCTGGTCAACCTCTTAAAGGACATAATTCCCTAAATTTGTCACCTCTTCAAGGGTTTGTCCACTTCTAGGGTCTGCCTCTTAAAGGGCCAGTCCGCAAAACATGTCACATGTTCAAGTGGCTTTCCACTTCATAAGCCACATTGACATTTCCAAAGGTCTGTCCATTCCCAGGGTTGTCTCTTAGAAGGCCACCCACACACAATAATGCATCTTTAAGGACTGTCCACTTCCATGGTCATCCTCTTCATAGGCCAGTCACCTTAAAGTATTGCCAATTTTAAAGGTTCCGTAAGCTTCCCAGGTCCACCTCTTAAAGGGCCAGTACACTTAAAATGCTGTTGTTTCGAGGGTTTGTACACAACCCTGGTCAACCTCTTAAAGGACATAATTCCCTAAATTTGTCACCTCTTCAAGGGTTTGTCCACTTCTAGGGTCTGCCTCTTAAAGGGCCAGTCCGCAAAACATGTCACATGTTCAAGTGGCTTTCCACTTCATAAGCCACATTGACATTTCCAAAGGTCTGTCCATTCCAGGGTTGTCTCTTAGAAGGCCACCCACACACAATAATGCATCTTTAAGGACTGTCCACTTCCATGGTCATCCTCTTCATAGGCCAGTCACCTTAAAGTATTGCCAATTTTAAAGGTCTGTAAGCTTCCCAGGTCCACCTCTTAAAGGGCCAGTACACTTAAAATGCTGTTGTTTCAAGGGTTTGTACACAACCCTGGTCAACCTCTTAAAGGACATAATTCCCTAAATTTGTCACCTCTTCAAGGGTTTGTCCACATCTAGGGTCTGCCTCTTAAAGGGCCAGTCATCAAAACATGTCACATGTTCAAGTGGCTTTCCACTTCATAAGCACATTGACATTTCCAAAGGTCTGTCCATTCCCAGGGTTGTCTCTTAGAAGGCCACCCACACACAATAATGCATCTTTAAGGACTGTCCACTTCCATGGTCATCCTCTTCATAGGCCAGTCACCTTAAAGTATTGCCAATTTTAAAGGTCCGTAAGCTTCCCAGGTCCACCTCTTAAAGGGCCAGTACACTTAAAATGCTGTTGTTTCGAGGGTTTGTACACAACCCTGGTCAACCTCTTAAAGGACATAATTCCCTAAATTTGTCACCTCTTCAAGGGTTTGTCCACTTCTAGGGTCTGCCTCTTAAAGGCCAGTCCGCAAAACATGTCACATGTTCAAGTGGCTTTCCACTTCATAAGCCACATTGACATTTCCAAGGTCTGTCCATTCCCAGGGTTGTCTCTTAGAAGGCCACCCACACACAATAATGCATCTTTAAGGACTGTCCACTTCCATGGTCATCCTCTTCATAGGCCAGTCACCTTAAAGTATTGCCAATTTTAAAGGTCTGTAAGCTTCCCAGGTCCACCTCTTAAGGGCCAGTACACTTAAAATGCTGTTGTTTCAAGGGTTTGTACACAACCCTGGTCAACCTCTTTAAAGGACATAATTCCCTAAATTTGTCACCTCTTCAAGGGTTTGTCCACATCTAGGGTCTGCCTCTTAAAGGGCCAGTCATCAAAACATGTCACATGTTCAAGTGGCTTTCCACTTCATAAGCCACATTGACATTTCCAAAGGTCTGTCCATTCCCAGGGTTGTCTCTTAGAAGGCCACCCACACACAATAATGCATCTTTAAGGACTGTCCACTTCCATGGTCATCCTCTTCATAGGCCAGTCACCTTAAAGTATTGCCAATTTAAAGGTCCGTAAGCTTCCCAGGTCCACCTCTTAAAGGGCAGTACACTTAAAAATGCTGTTGTTTCGAGGGTTTGTACACAACCCTGGTCAACCTCTTAAAGGACATAATTCCCTAAATTTGTCACCTCTTCAAGGGTTTGTCCACTTCTAGGGTCTGCCTCTTAAAGGGCCAGTCCGCAAAACATGTCACATGTTCAAGTGGCTTTCCACTTCATAAGCCACATTGACATTTCCAAAGGTCTGTCCATTCCCAGGGTTGTCTCTTAGAAGGGCCACCCACACACAGTAATGCATCTTTAAGGACTGTCCACTTCCATGGTCATCCTCTTCATAGGCCAGTCACCTTAAAGTATTGCCAATTTTAAAGGTCTGTAAGCTTCCCAGGTCCACCTCTTAAAGGGCCAGTACACTTAAAATGCTGTTGTTTCAAGGGTTTGTACACAACCCTGGTCAACCTCTTAAAGGACATAATTCCCTAAATTTGTCACCTCTTCAAGGGTTTGTCCACTTCTAGGGTCTGCCTCTTAAAGGGCCAGTCTTCAAAACATGTCACATGTTCAAGTAGCTTTCCACTTCATAAGCCACATTGACATTTCCAAAGGTCTGTCCATTCCCAGGGTTGTCTCTTAGAAGGCCACCCACACACAATAATGCATCTTTAAGGACTGTCCACTTCCATGGTCATCCTCTTCATAGGCCAGTCACCTTAAGTATTGCCCAATTTTAAAGGTCCGTAAGCTTCCCAGGTCCACCTCTTAAAGGGCCAGTACACTTAAAATGCTGTTGTTTCGAGGGTTTGTACACAACCCTGGTCAACCTCTTAAAGGACATAATTCCCTAAATTTGTCACCTCTTCAAGGGTTTGTCCACTTCTAGGGTCTGCCTCTTAAAGGGCCAGTCCGCAAAACATGTCACATGTTCAAGTGGCTTTCC
Organism: Eleutherodactylus coqui; assembly: GCF_035609145.1. Taxonomy (NCBI): domain Eukaryota; kingdom Metazoa; phylum Chordata; class Amphibia; order Anura; family Eleutherodactylidae; genus Eleutherodactylus; species Eleutherodactylus coqui. Next base: position 161,968 of record NW_027102176.1, on the reverse strand, counting down.
ACTTCATAAGCCACATTGACATTTCCAAAGGTCTGTCCATTCCCAGGGTTGTCTCTTAGAAGGCCACCCACACACAATAATGCATCTTTAAGACTGTCCACTTCCATGGTCATCCTCTTCATAGGCCAGTCACCTTAAAGTATTGCCAATTTTAAAGGTCCGTAAGCTTCCCAGGTCCACCTCTTAAAGGGCCAGTACACTTAAAATGCTGTTGTTTCGAGGGTTTGTACACAACCCTGGTCAACCTCTTAAAGGACATAATTCCCTAAATTTGTCACCTCTTCAAGGGTTTGTCCACTTCTAGGGTCTGCCTCTTAAAGGGCCAGTCCGCAAAACATGTCACATGTTCAAGTGGCTTTCCACTTCATAAGCCACATTGACATTTCCAAAGGTCTGTCCATTCCCAGGGTTGTCTCTTAGAAGGCCACCCACACACAATAATGCATCTTTAAGGACTGTCCACTTCCATGGTCATCCTCTTCATAGGCCAGTCACCTTAAAGTATTGCCAATTTTAAAGGTCTGTAAGCTTCCCAGGTCCACCTCTTAAAGGGCCAGTACACTTAAAATGCTGTTGTTTCAAGGGTTTGTACACAACCCTGGTCAACCTCTTAAAGGACATAATTCCCTAAATTTGTCACCTCTTCAAGGGTTTGTCCACATCTAGGTCTGCCTCTTAAAGGGCCAGTCATCAAAACATGTCACATGTTCAAGTGGATTTCCACTTCATAAGCCACATTGACATTTCCAAAGGTCTGTCCATTCCCAGGGTTGTCTCTTAGAAGGCCACCCCACACACAATAATGCATCTTTAAGGACTGTCCACTTCCATGGTCATCCTCTTCATAGGCCAGTCACCTTAAAGTATTGCCAATTTTAAGGTCCGTAAGCTTCCCAGGTCCACCTCTTAAAGGGGCCAGTACACTTAAAATGCTGTTGTTTCGAGGGTTTGTACACAACCCTGGTCAACCTCTTAAAGGACATAATTCCCTAAATTTGTCACCTCTTCAAGGGTTTGTCCACTTCTAGGGTCTGCCTCTTAAAGGGCCAGTCCGCAAAACATGTCACATGTTCAAGTGGCTTTCCACTTCATAAGCCACATTGACATTTCCAAAGGTCTGTCCATTCCCAGGGTTGTCTCGTAGAAGGCCACCCACACACAATAATGCATCTTTAAGGACTGTCCACTTCCATGGTCATCCTCTTCATAGGCCAGTCACCTTAAAGTATTGCCAATTTTAAAGGTCCGTAAGCTTCCAGGTCCACCTCTTAAAGGGCCAGTACACTTAAAATGCTGTTGTTTCGAGGGTTTGTACACAACCCTGGTCAACCTCTTAAAGGACATAATTCCCTAAATTTGTCACCTCTTCAAGGGTTTGTCCACTTCTAGGGTCTGCCTCTTAAAGGGCCAGTCCGCAAAACATGTCACATGTTCAAGTGGCTTTCCACTTCATAAGCCACATTGACATTTCCAAAGGTCTGTCCATTCCCAGGGTTGTCTCTTAGAAGGCCACCCACACACAATAATGCATCTTTAAGGACTGTCCACTTCCATGGTCATCCTCTTCATAGGCCAGTCACCTTAAAGTATTGCCAATTTTAAAGGTCTGTAAGCTTCCCAGGTCCACCTCTTAAAGGGCCAGTACACTTAAAATGCTGTTGTTTCAAGGGTTTGTACACAACCCTGGTCAACCTCTTAAAGGACATAATTCCCTAAATTTGTCACCTCTTCAAGGGTTTGTCCACATCTAGGGTCTGCCTCTTAAAGGGCCAGTCATCAAAACATGTCACATGTTCAAGTGGATTTCCACTTCATAAGCCACATTGACATTTCCAAAGGTCTGTCCATTCCCAGGGTTGTCTCTTAGAAGGCCACCCACACACAATAATGCATCTTTAAGGACTGTCCACTTCCATGGTCATCCTCTTCATAGGCCAGTCACCTTAAAGTATTGCCAATTTTAAAGGTCTGTAAGCTTCCCAGGTCCACCTCTTAAAGGGCCAGTACACTTAAAATGCTGTTGTTTCAAGGGTTTGTACACAACCCTGGTCAACCTCTTAAAGGACATAATTCCCTAAATTTGTCACCTCTTCAAGGGTTTGTCCACTTCTAGGGTCTGCCTCTTAAAGGGCCAGTCCGCAAAACATGTCACATGTTCAAGTGGCTTTCCACTTCATAAGCCACATTGACATTTCCAAAGGTCTGTCCATTCCCAGGGTTGTCTCTTAGAAGGCCACCCACACACAATAATGCATCTTTAAGGACTGTCCACTTCCATGGTCATCCTCTTCATAGGCCAGTCACCTTAAAGTATTGCCAATTTTAAAGGTCCGTAAGCTTCCCAGGTCCACCTCTTAAAGGGCCAGTACACTTAAAATGCTGTTGTTTCGAGGGTTTGTACACAACCCTGGTCAACCTCTTAAAGGACATAATTCCCCTAAATTTGTCACCTCTTCAAGGGTTTGTCCACTTCTAGGGTCTGCCTCTTAAAGGGCCAGTCCGCAAAACATGTCACATGTTCAAGTGGCTTTCCACTTCATAAGCCACATTGACATTTCCAAAGGTCTGTCCATTCCCAGGGTTGTCTCTTAGAAGGCCACCCACACACAATAATGCATCTTTAAGGACTGTCCACTTCCATGGTCATCCTCTTCATAGGCCAGTCACCTTAAAGTATTGCCAATTTTAAAGGTCTGTAAGCTTCCAGGTCCACCTCTTAAAGGGCCAGTACACTTAAAATGCTGTTGTTTCGAGGGTTTGTACACAACCCTGGTCAACCTCTTAAAGGACATAATTCCCTAAATTTGTCACCTCTTCAAGGGTTTGTCCACATCTAGGGTCTGCCTCTTAAAGGGCCAGTCATCAAAACATGTCACATGTTCAAGTGGATTTCCACTTCATAAGCCACATTGACATTTCCAAAGGTCTGTCCATTCCCAGGGTTGTCTCTTAGAAGGCCACCCACACACAATAATGCATCTTTAAGGACTGTCCACTTCCATGGTCATCCTCTTCATAGGCCAGTCACCTTAAAGTATTGCCAATTTTAAAGGTCTGTAAGCTTCCCAGGTCCACCTCTTAAAGGGCAGTACACTTAAAATGCTGTTGTTTCAAGGGTTTGTACACAACCCTGGTCAACCTCTTAAAGGACATAATTCCCTAAATTTGTCACCTCTTCAAGGGTTTGTCCACTTCTAGGGTCTGCCTCTTAAAGGGCCAGTCCGCAAAACATGTCACATGTTCAAGTGGCTTTCCACTTCATAAGCCACATTGACATTTCCAAAGGTCTGTCCATTCCCAGGGTTGTCTCTTAGAAGGCCACCCACACACAATAATGCATCTTTAAGGACTGTTCCACTTCCATGGTCATCCTCTTCATAGGCCAGTCACCTTAAAGTATTGCCAATTTTAAAGGTCCGTAAGCTTCCCAGGTCCACCTCTTAAAGGGCCAGTACAAGCTTCCCAGGTCCACCTCTTAAAGGGCCAGGACACTTAAAATGCTGTTGTTTTGAGGGTTTGTACACAACCCTGGTCAACCCTTTTAAAGGACATAGTTCCCTAAATTTGTCACCTCTTCAAGGGTTTGTCCACTTCTAGGGTTTGCCTCTTAAAGGGCCAGTCCGCAAAACATGTCACATGTTCAAGTGGCTTTCCACTTCATAAGCCACATTGACATTTCCAAAGGTCTGTCCATTCCCAGGGTTGTCTCTTAGAAGGCCACCCACACACAATAATGCATCTTTAAGGACTGTCCACTTCCATGGTCATCCTCTTCATAGGCCAGTCACCTTAAAGTATTGCCAATTTTAAAGGTCTGTAAGCTTCCCAGGTCCACCTCTTAAAGGGCCAGTACACTTAAAATGCTGTTGTTTCGAGGGTTTGTACACAACCCTGGTCAACCTCTTAAAGGACATAATTCCCTAAATTTGTCACCTCTTCAAGGGTTTGTCCACTTCTAGGGTCTGCCTCTTAAAGGGCCAGTCCGCAAAACATGTCACATGTTGAAGTAGCTTTCCACTTCATAAGCCACATTGACATTTCCAAAGGTCTGTCCATTCCCAGGGTTGTCTCTTAGAAGGCCACCCACACACAATAATGCATCTTTAAGGACTGTCCACTTCCATGATCATCCTCTTCATAGGCCAGTCACCTTAAAGTATTGCCAATTTTAAAGGTCCGTAAGCTTCCCAGGTCCACCTCTTAAAGGGCCAGTACACTTAAAATGCTGTTGTTTCGAGGGTTTGTACACAACCCTGGTCAACCTCTTAAAGGACATAATTCCCTAAATTTGTCACCTCTTCAAGGGTTTGTCCACTTCTAGGGTCTGCCTCTTAAAGGGCCAGTCCGCAAAACATGTCACATGTTCAAGTGGCTTTCCACTTCATAAGCCACATTGACATTTCCAAAGGTCTGTCCATTCCCAGGGTTGTCTCGTAGAAGGCCACCCACACACAATAATGCATCTTTAAGGACTGTCCACTTCCATGGTCATCCTCTTCATAGGCCAGTCACCTTAAAGTATTGCCAATTTTAAAGGTCCGTAAGCTTCCCAGGTCCACCTCTTAAAGGGCCAGTACACTTAAAATGCTGTTGTTTCGAGGGTTTGTACACAACCCTGGTCAACCTCTTAAAGGACATAATTCCCTAAATTTGTCACCTCTTCAAGGGTTTGTCCACTTCTAGGGTCTGCCTCTTAAAGGGCCAGTCCGCAAAACATGTCACATGTTCAAGTGGCTTTCCACTTCATAAGCCACATTGACATTTCCAAAGGTCTGTCCATTCCCAGGGTTGTCTCTTAGAAGGCCACCCACACACAATAATGCATCTTTAAGGACTGTCCACTTCCATGGTCATCCTCTTCATAGGCCAGTCACCTTAAAGTATTGCCAATTTTAAAGGTCTGTAAGCTTCCCAGGTCCACCTCTTAAAGGGCCAGTACACTTAAAATGCTGTTGTTTCAAGGGTTTGTACACAACCCTGGTCAACCTCTTAAAGGACATAATTCCCTAAATTTGTCACCTCTTCAAGGGTTTGTCCACATCTAGGGTCTGCCTCTTAAAGGGCCAGTCATCAAAACATGTCACATGTTCAAGTGGATTTCCACTTCATAAGCCACATTGACATTTCCAAAGGTCTGTCCATTCCCAGGGTTGTCTCTTAGAAGGCCACCCACACACAATAATGCATCTTTAAGGACTGTCCACTTCCATGGTCATCCTCTTCATAGGCCAGTCACCTTAAAGTATTGCCAATTTTAAAGGTCCGTAAGCTTCCCAGGTCCACCTCTTAAAGGGCCAGTACACTTAAAATGCTGTTGTTTCGAGGGTTTGTACACAACCCTGGTCAACCTCTTAAAGGACATAATTCCCTAAATTTGTCACCTCTTCAAGGGTTTGTCCACTTCTAGGGTCTGCCTCTTAAAGGGCCAGTCCGCAAAACATGTCACATGTTCAAGTGGCTTTCCACTTCATAAGCCACATTGACATTTCCAAAGGTCTGTCCATTCCCAGGGTTGTCTCGTAGAAGGCCACCCACACACAATAATGCATCTTTAAGGACTGTCCACTTCCATGGTCATCCTCTTCATAGGCCAGTCACCTTAAAGTATTGCCAATTTTAAAGGTCTGTAAGCTTCCCAGGTCCACCTCTTAAAGGGCCAGTACACTTAAAATGCTGTTGTTTCAAGGGTTTGTACACAACCCTGGTCAACCTCTTAAAGGACATAATTCCCTAAATTTGTCACCTCTTCAAGGGTTTGTCCACATCTAGGGTCTGCCTCTTAAAGGGCCAGTCATCAAAACATGTCACATGTTCAAGTGGATTTCCACTTCATAAGCCACATTGACATTTCCAAAGGTCTGTCCATTCCCAGGGTTGTCTCTTAGAAGGCCACCCACACACAATAATGCATCTTTAAGGACTGTCCACTTCCATGGTCATCCTCTTCATAGGCCAGTCACCTTAAAGTATTGCCAATTTTAAAGGTCTGTAAGCTTCCCAGGTCCACCTCTTAAAGGGCCAGTACACTTAAAATGCTGTTGTTTCAAGGGTTTGTACACAACCCTGGTCAACCTCTTAAAGGACATAATTCCCTAAATTTGTCACCTCTTCAAGGGTTTGTCCACTTCTAGGGTCTGCCTCTTAAAGGGCAAGTCCGCAAAACATGTCACATGTTCAAGTGGCTTTCCACTTCATAAGCCACATTGACATTTCCAAAGGTCTGTCCATTCCCAGGGTTGTCTCTTAGAAGGCCACCCACACACAATAATGCATCTTTAAGGACTGTCCACTTCCATGGTCATCCTCTTCATAGGCCAGTCACCTTAAAGTATTGCCAATTTTAAAGGTCCGTAAGCTTCCCAGGTCCACCTCTTAAAGGGCCAGTACAGCTTCCCAGGTCCACCTCTTAAAGGGCCAGGACACTTAAAATGCTGTTGTTTTGAGGGTTTGTACACAACCCTGGTCAACCCTTTTAAAGGACATAATTCCCTAAATTTGTCACCTCTTCAAGGGTTTGTCCACTTCTAGGGTTTGCCTCTTAAAGGGCCAGTCCGCAAAACATGTCACATGTTCAAGTGGCTTTCCACTTCATAAGCCACATTGACATTTCCAAAGGTCTGTCCATTCCCAGGGTTGTCTCTTAGAAGGCCACCCACACACAATAATGCATCTTTAAGGACTGTCCACTTCCATGGTCATCCTCTTCATAGGCCAGTCACCTTAAAGTATTGCCAATTTTAAAGGTCTGTAAGCTTCCCAGGTCCACCTCTTAAAGGGCCAGTACACTTAAAATGCTGTTGTTTCGAGGGTTTGTACACAACCCTGGTCAACCTCTTAAAGGACATAATTCCCTAAATTTGTCACCTCTTCAAGGGTTTGTCCACTTCTAGGGTCTGCCTCTTAAAGGGCCAGTCCGCAAAACATGTCACATGTTGAAGTAGCTTTCCACTTCATAAGCCACATTGACATTTCCAAAGGTCTGTCCATTCCCAGGGTTGTCTCTTAGAAGGCCACCCACACACAATAATGCATCTTTAAGGACTGTCCACTTCCATGATCATCCTCTTCATAGGCCAGTCACCTTAAAGTATTGCCAATTTTAAAGGTCCGTAAGCTTCCCAGGTCCACCTCTTAAAGGGCCAGTACACTTAAAATGCTGTTGTTTCGAGGGTTTGTACACAACCCTGGTCAACCTCTTAAAGGACATAATTCCCTAAATTTGTCACCTCTTCAAGGGTTTGTCCACTTCTAGGGTCTGCCTCTTAAAGGGCCAGTCCGCAAAACATGTCACATGTTCAAGTGGCTTTCCACTTCATAAGCCACATTGACATTTCCAAAGGTCTGTCCATTCCCAGGGTTGTCTCGTAGAAGGCCACCCACACACAATAATGCATCTTTAAGGACTGTCCACTTCCATGGTCATCCTCTTCATAGGCCAGTCACCTTAAAGTATTGCCAATTTTAAAGGTCCGTAAGCTTCCCAGGTCCACCTCTTAAAGGGCCAGTACACTTAAAATGCTGTTGTTTCGAGGGTTTGTACACAACCCTGGTCAACCTCTTAAAGGACATAATTCCCTAAATTTGTCACCTCTTCAAGGGTTTGTCCACTTCTAGGGTCTGCCTCTTAAAGGGCCAGTCCGCAAAACATGTCACATGTTCAAGTGGCTTTCCACTTCATAAGCCACATTGACATTTCCAAAGGTCTGTCCATTCCCAGGGTTGTCTCTTAGAAGGCCACCCACACACAATAATGCATCTTTAAGGACTGTCCACTTCCATGGTCATCCTCTTCATAGGCCAGTCACCTTAAAGTATTGCCAATTTTAAAGGTCCGTAAGCTTCCCAGGTCCACCTCTTAAAGGGCCAGTACACTTAAAATGCTGTTGTTTCGAGGGTTTGTACACAACCCTGGTCAACCTCTTAAAGGACATAATTCCCTAAATTTGTCACCTCTTCAAGGGTTTGTCCACTTCTAGGGTCTGCCTCTTAAAGGGCCAGTCCGCAAAACATGTCACATGTTCAAGTGGCTTTCCACTTCATAAGCCACATTGACATTTCCAAAGGTCTGTCCATTCCCAGGGTTGTCTCGTAGAAGGCCACCCACACACAATAATGCATCTTTAAGGACTGTCCACTTCCATGGTCATCCTCTTCATAGGCCAGTCACCTTAAAGTATTGCCAATTTTAAAGGTCCGTAAGCTTCCCAGGTCCACCTCTTAAAGGGCCAGTACACTTAAAATGCTGTTGTTTCGAGGGTTTGTACACAACCCTGGTCAACCTCTTAAAGGACATAATTCCCTAAATTTGTCACCTCTTCAAGGGTTTGTCCACTTCTAGGGTCTGCCTCTTAAAGGGCCAGTCCGCAAAACATGTCACATGTTCAAGTGGCTTTCCACTTCATAAGCCACATTGACATTTCCAAAGGTCTGTCCATTCCCAGGGTTGTCTCTTAGAAGGCCACCCACACACAATAATGCATCTTTAAGGACTGTCCACTTCCATGGTCATCCTCTTCATAGGCCAGTCACCTTAAAGTATTGCCAATTTTAAAGGTCTGTAAGCTTCCCAGGTCCACCTCTTAAAGGGCCAGTACACTTAAAATGCTGTTGTTTCAAGGGTTTGTACACAACCCTGGTCAACCTCTTAAAGGACATAATTCCCTAAATTTGTCACCTCTTCAAGGGTTTGTCCACATCTAGGGTCTGCCTCTTAAAGGGCCAGTCATCAAAACATGTCACATGTTCAAGTGGATTTCCACTTCATAAGCCACATTGACATTTCCAAAGGTCTGTCCATTCCCAGGGTTGTCTCTTAGAAGGCCACCCACACACAATAATGAATCTTTAAGGACTGTCCACTTCCATGGTCATCCTCTTCATAGGCCAGTCACCTTAAAGTATTGCCAATTTTAAAGGTCCGTAAGCTTCCCAGGTCCACCTCTTAAAGGGCCAGTACACTTAAAATGCTGTTGTTTCGAGGGTTTGTACACAACCCTGGTCAACCTCTTAAAGGACATAATTCCCTAAATTTGTCACCTCTTCAAGGGTTTGTCCACTTCTAGGGTCTGCCTCTTAAAGGGCCAGTCCGCAAAACATGTCACATGTTCAAGTGGCTTTCCACTTCATAAGCCACATTGACATTTCCAAAGGTCTGTCCATTCCCAGGGTTGTCTCGTAGAAGGCCACCCACACACAATAATGCATCTTTAAGGACTGTCCACTTCCATGGTCATCCTCTTCATAGGCCAGTCACCTTAAAGTATTGCCAATTTTAAAGGTCCGTAAGCTTCCCAGGTCCACCTCTTAAAGGGCCAGTACACTTAAAATGCTGTTGTTTCGAGGGTTTGTACACAACCCTGGTCAACCTCTTAAAGGACATAATTCCCTAAATTTGTCACCTCTTCAAGGGTTTGTCCACTTCTAGGGTCTGCCTCTTAAAGGGCCAGTCCGCAAAACATGTCACATGTTCAAGTGGCTTTCCACTTCATAAGCCACATTGACATTTCCAAAGGTCTGTCCATTCCCAGGGTTGTCTCTTAGAAGGCCACCCACACACAATAATGCATCTTTAAGGACTGTCCACTTCCATGGTCATCCTCTTCATAGGCCAGTCACCTTAAAGTATTGCCAATTTTAAAGGTCTGTAAGCTTCCCAGGTCCACCTCTTAAAGGGCCAGTACACTTAAAATGCTGTTGTTTCAAGGGTTTGTACACAACCCTGGTCAACCTCTTAAAGGACATAATTCCCTAAATTTGTCACCTCTTCAAGGGTTTGTCCACATCTAGGGTCTGCCTCTTAAAGGGCCAGTCATCAAAACATGTCACATGTTCAAGTGGATTTCCACTTCATAAGCCACATTGACATTTCCAAAGGTCTGTCCATTCCCAGGGTTGTCTCTTAGAAGGCCACCCACACACAATAATGCATCTTTAAGGACTGTCCACTTCCATGGTCATCCTCTTCATAGGCCAGTCACCTTAAAGTATTGCCAATTTTAAAGGTCCGTAAGCTTCCCAGGTCCACCTCTTAAAGGGCCAGTACACTTAAAATGCTGTTGTTTCGAGGGTTTGTACACAACCCTGGTCAACCTCTTAAAGGACATAATTCCCTAAATTTGTCACCTCTTCAAGGGTTTGTCCACTTCTAGGGTCTGCCTCTTAAAGGGCCAGTCCGCAAAACATGTCACATGTTCAAGTGGCTTTCCACTTCATAAGCCACATTGACATTTCCAAAGGTCTGTCCATTCCCAGGGTTGTCTCTTAGAAGGCCACCCACACACAATAATGCATCTTTAAGGCCTGTCCACTTCCATGGTCATCCTCTTCATAGGCCAGTCACCTTAAAGTATTGCCAATTTTAAAGGTCCGTAAGCTTCCCAGGTCCACCTCTTAAAGGGCCAGTACACTTAAAATGCTGTTGTTTCGAGGGTTTGTACACAACCCTGGTCAACCTCTTAAAGGACATAATTCCCTAAATTTGTCACCTCTTCAAGGGTTTGTCCACTTCTAGGGTCTGCCTCTTAAAGGGCCAGTCCGCAAAACATGTCACATGTTCAAGTGGCTTTCCACTTCATAAGCCACATTGACATTTCCAAAGGTCTGTCCATTCCCTGGGTTGTCTCTTAGAAGGCCACCCACACACAATAATGCATCTTTAAGGACTGTCCACTTCCATGGTCATCCTCTTCATAGGCCAGTCACCTTAAAGTATTGCCAATTTTAAAGGTCTGTAAGCTTCCCAGGTCCACCTCTTAAAGGGCCAGTACACTTAAAATGCTGTTGTTTCAAGGGTTTGTACACAACCCTGGTCAACCTCTTAAAGGACATAATTCCCTAAATTTGTCACCTCTTCAAGGGTTTGTCCACATCTAGGGTCTGCCTCTTAAAGGGCCAGTCATCAAAACATGTCACATGTTCAAGTGGCTTTCCACTTCATAAGCCACATTGACATTTCCAAAGGTCTGTCCATTCCCAGGGTTGTCTCTTAGAAGGCCACCCACACACAATAATGCATCTTTAAGGACTGTCCACTTCCATGGTCATCCTCTTCATAGGCCAGTCACCTTAAAGTATTGCCAATTTTAAAGGTCCGTAAGCTTCCCAGGTCCACCTCTTAAAGGGCCAGTACACTTAAAATGCTGTTGTTTCGAGGGTTTGTACACAACCCTGGTCAACCTCTTAAAGGACATAATTCCCTAAATTTGTCACCTCTTCAAGGGTTTGTCCACTTCTAGGGTCTGCCTCTTAAAGGGCCAGTCCGCAAAACATGTCACATGTTCAAGTGGCTTTCCACTTCATAAGCCACATTGACATTTCCAAAGGTCTGTCCATTCCCAGGGTTGTCTCTTAGAAGGCCACCCACACACAGTAATGCATCTTTAAGGACTGTCCACTTCCATGGTCATCCTCTTCATAGGCCAGTCACCTTAAAGTATTGCCAATTTTAAAGGTCTGTAAGCTTCCCAGGTCCACCTCTTAAAGGGCCAGTACACTTAAAATGCTGTTGTTTCAAGGGTTTGTACACAACCCTGGTCAACCTCTTAAAGGACATAATTCCCTAAATTTGTCACCTCTTCAAGGGTTTGTCCACATCTAGGGTCTGCCTCTTAAAGGGCCAGTCATCAAAACATGTCACATGTTCAAGTGGCTTTCCACTTCATAAGCCACATTGACATTTCCAAAGGTCTGTCCATTCCCAGGGTTGTCTCTTAGAAGGCCACCCACACACAATAATGCATCTTTAAGGACTGTCCACTTCCATGGTCATCCTCTTCATAGGCCAGTCACCTTAAAGTATTGCCAATTTTAAAGGTCCGTAAGCTTCCCAGGTCCACCTCTTAAAGGGCCAGTACACTTAAAATGCTGTTGTTTCGAGGGTTTGTACACAACCCTGGTCAACCTCTTAAAGGACATAATTCCCTAAATTTGTCACCTCTTCAAGGGTTTGTCCACTTCTAGGGTCTGCCTCTTAAAGGGCCAGTCCGCAAAACATGTCACATGTTCAAGTGGCTTTCCACTTCATAAGCCACATTGACATTTCCAAAGGTCTGTCCATTCCCAGGGTTGTCTCTTAGAAGGCCACCCACACACAGTAATGCATCTTTAAGGACTGTCCACTTCCATGGTCATCCTCTTCATAGGCCAGTCACCTTAAAGTATTGCCAATTTTAAAGGTCTGTAAGCTTCCCAGGTCCACCTCTTAAAGGGCCAGTACACTTAAAATGCTGTTGTTTCAAGGGTTTGTACACAACCCTGGTCAACCTCTTAAAGGACATAATTCCCTAAATTTGTCACCTCTTCAAGGGTTTGTCCACATCTAGGGTCTGCCTCTTAAAGGGCCAGTCATCAAAACATGTCACATGTTCAAGTGGATTTCCACTTCATAAGCCACATTGACATTTCCAAAGGTCTGTCCATTCCCAGGGTTGTCTCTTAGAAGGCCACCCACACACAATAATGCATCTTTAAGGACTGTCCACTTCCATGGTCATCCTCTTCATAGGCCAGTCACCTTAAAGTATTGCCAATTTTAAAGGTCCGTAAGCTTCCCAGGTCCACCTCTTAAAGGGCCAGTACACTTAAAATGCTGTTGTTTCGAGGGTTTGTACACAACCCTGGTCAACCTCTTAAAGGACATAATTCCCTAAATTTGTCACCTCTTCAAGGGTTTGTCCACTTCTAGGGTCTGCCTCTTAAAGGGCCAGTCCGCAAAACATGTCACATGTTCAAGTGGCTTTCCACTTCATAAGCCACATTGACATTTCCAAAGGTCTGTCCATTCCCAGGGTTGTCTCTTAGAAGGCCACCCACACACAATAATGCATCTTTAAGGACTGTCCACTTCCATGGTCATCCTCTTCATAGGCCAGTCACCTTAAAGTATTGCCAATTTTAAAGGTCCGTAAGCTTCCCAGGTCCACCTCTTAAAGGGCCAGTACACTTAAAATGCTGTTGTTTCGAGGGTTTGTACACAACCCTGGTCAACCTCTTAAAGGACATAATTCCCTAAATTTGTCACCTCTTCAAGGGTTTGTCCACTTCTAGGGTCTGCCTCTTAAAGGGCCAGTCCGCAAAACATGTCACATGTTCAAGTGGCTTTCCACTTCATAAGCCACATTGACATTTCCAAAGGTCTGTCCATTCCCAGGGTTGTCTCTTAGAAGGCCACCCACACACAGTAATGCATCTTTAAGGACTGTCCACTTCCATGGTCATCCTCTTCATAGGCCAGTCACCTTAAAGTATTGCCAATTTTAAAGGTCTGTAAGCTTCCCAGGTCCACCTCTTAAAGGGCCAGTACACTTAAAATGCTGTTGTTTCAAGGGTTTGTACACAACCCTGGTCAACCTCTTAAAGGACATAATTCCCTAAATTTGTCACCTCTTCAAGGGTTTGTCCACATCTAGGGTCTGCCTCTTAAAGGGCCAGTCATCAAAACATGTCACATGTTCAAGTGGATTTCCACTTCATAAGCCACATTGACATTTCCAAAGGTCTGTCCATTCCCAGGGTTGTCTCTTAGAAGGCCACCCACACACAATAATGCATCTTTAAGGACTGTCCACTTCCATGGTCATCCTCTTCATAGGCCAGTCACCTTAAAGTATTGCCAATTTTAAAGGTCCGTAAGCTTCCCAGGTCCACCTCTTAAAGGGCCAGTACACTTAAAATGCTGTTGTTTCGAGGGTTTGTACACAACCCTGGTCAACCTCTTAAAGGACATAATTCCCTAAATTTGTCACCTCTTCAAGGGTTTGTCCACTTCTAGGGTCTGCCTCTTAAAGGGCCAGTCCGCAAAACATGTCACATGTTCAAGTGGCTTTCCACTTCATAAGCCACATTGACATTTCCAAAGGTCTGTCCATTCCCAGGGTTGTCTCGTAGAAGGCCACCCACACACAATAATGCATCTTTAAGGACTGTCCACTTCCATGGTCATCCTCTTCATAGGCCAGTCACCTTAAAGTATTGCCAATTTTAAAGGTCCGTAAGCTTCCCAGGTCCACCTCTTAAAGGGCCAGTACACTTAAAATGCTGTTGTTTCGAGGGTTTGTACACAACCCTGGTCAACCTCTTAAAGGACATAATTCCCTAAATTTGTCACCTCTTCAAGGGTTTGTCCACTTCTAGGGTCTGCCTCTTAAAGGGCCAGTCCGCAAAACATGTCACATGTTCAAGTGGCTTTCCACTTCATAAGCCACATTGACATTTCCAAAGGTCTGTCCATTCCCAGGGTTGTCTCTTAGAAGGCCACCCACACACAATAATGCATCTTTAAGGACTGTCCACTTCCATGGTCATCCTCTTCATAGGCCAATCACCTTAAAGTATTGCCAATTTTAAAGGTCTGTAAGCTTCCCAGGTCCACCTCTTAAAGGGCCAGTACACTTAAAATGCTGTTGTTTCAAGGGTTTGTACACAACCCTGGTCAACCTCTTAAAGGACATAATTCCCTAAATTTGTCACCTCTTCAAGGGTTTGTCCACATCTAGGGTCTGCCTCTTAAAGGGCCAGTCATCAAAACATGTCACATATTCAAGTGGATTTCCACTTCATAAGCCACATTGACATTTCCAAAGGTCTGTCCATTCCCAGGGTTGTCTCTTAGAAGGCCACCCACACACAATAATGCATCTTTAAGGACTGTCCACTTCCATGGTCATCCTCTTCATAGGCCAGTCACCTTAAAGTATTGCCAATTTTAAAGGTCTGTAAGCTTCCCAGGTCCACCTCTTAAAGGGGCAGTACACTTAAAATGCTGTTGTTTCAAGGGTTTGTACACAACCCTGGTCAACCTCTTAAAGGACATAATTCCCTAAATTTGTCACCTCTTCAAGGGTTTGTCCACTTCTAGGGTCTGCCTCTTAAAGGGCCAGTCCGCAAAACATGTCACATGTTCAAGTGGCTTTCCACTTCATAAGCCACATTGACATTTCCAAAGGTCTGTCCATTCCCAGGGTTGTCTCGTAGAAGGCCACCCACACACAATAATGCATCTTTAAGGACTGTCCACTTCCATGGTCATCCTCTTCATAGGCCAGTCACCTTAAAGTATTGCCAATTTTAAAGGTCCGTAAGCTTCCCAGGTCCACCTCTTAAAGGGCCAGTACACTTAAAATGCTGTTGTTTCGAGGGTTTGTACACAACCCTGGTCAACCTCTTAAAGGACATAATTCCCTAAATTTGTCACCTCTTCAAGGGTTTGTCCACTTCTAGGGTCTGCCTCTTAAAGGGCCAGTCCGCAAAACATGTCACATGTTCAAGTGGCTTTCCACTTCATAAGCCACATTGACATTTCCAAAGGTCTGTCCATTCCCAGGGTTGTCTCTTAGAAGGCCACCCACACACAATAATGCATCTTTAAGGACTGTCCACTTCCATGGTCATCCTCTTCATAGGCCAATCACCTTAAAGTATTGCCAATTTTAAAGGTCTGTAAGCTTCCCAGGTCCACCTCTTAAAGGGCCAGTACACTTAAAATGCTGTTGTTTCAAGGGTTTGTACACAACCCTGGTCAACCTCTTAAAGGACATAATTCCCTAAATTTGTCACCTCTTCAAGGGTTTGTCCACATCTAGGGTCTGCCTCTTAAAGGGCCAGTCATCAAAACATGTCACATATTCAAGTGGATTTCCACTTCATAAGCCACATTGACATTTCCAAAGGTCTGTCCATTCCCAGGGTTGTCTCTTAGAAGGCCACCCACACACAATAATGCATCTTTAAGGACTGTCCACTTCCATGGTCATCCTCTTCATAGGCCAGTCACCTTAAAGTATTGCCAATTTTAAAGGTCTGTAAGCTTCCCAGGTCCACCTCTTAAAGGGGCAGTACACTTAAAATGCTGTTGTTTCAAGGGTTTGTACACAACCCTGGTCAACCTCTTAAAGGACATAATTCCCTAAATTTGTCACCTCTTCAAGGGTTTGTCCACTTCTAGGGTCTGCCTCTTAAAGGGCCAGTCCGCAAAACATGTCACATGTTCAAGTGGCTTTCCACTTCATAAGCCACATTGACATTTCCAAAGGTCTGTCCATTCCCAGGGTTGTCTCTTAGAAGGCCACCCACACACAATAATGCATCTTTAAGGACTGTCCACTTCCATGGTCATCCTCTTCATAGGCCAGTCACCTTAAAGTATTGCCAATTTTAAAGGTCCGTAAGCTTCCCAGGTCCACCTCTTAAAGGGCCAGTACAGCTTCCCAGGTCCACCTCTTAAAGGGCCAGGACACTTAAAATGCTGTTGTTTTGAGGGTTTGTACACAACCCTGGTCAACCCTTTTAAAGGACATAATTCCCTAAATTTGTCACCTCTTCAAGGGTTTGTCCACTTCTAGGGTTTGCCTCTTAAAGGGCCAGTCCGCAAAACATGTCACATGTTCAAGTGGCTTTCCACTTCATAAGCCACATTGACATTTCCAAAGGTCTGTCCATTCCCAGGGTTGTCTCTTAGAAGGCCACCCACACACAATAATGCATCTTTAAGGACTGTCCACTTCCATGGTCATCCTCTTCATAGGCCAGTCACCTTAAAGTATTGCCAATTTTAAAGGTCTGTAAGCTTCCCAGGTCCACCTCTTAAAGGGCCAGTACACTTAAAATGCTGTTGTTTCGAGGGTTTGTACACAACCCTGGTCAACCTCTTAAAGGACATAATTCCCTAAATTTGTCACCTCTTCAAGGGTTTGTCCACTTCTAGGGTCTGCCTCTTAAAGGGCCAGTCCGCAAAACATGTCACATGTTGAAGTAGCTTTCCACTTCATAAGCCACATTGACATTTCCAAAGGTCTGTCCATTCCCAGGGTTGTCTCTTAGAAGGCCACCCACACACAATAATGCATCTTTAAGGACTGTCCACTTCCATGATCATCCTCTTCATAGGCCAGTCACCTTAAAGTATTGCCAATTTTAAAGGTCCGTAAGCTTCCCAGGTCCACCTCTTAAAGGGCCAGTACACTTAAAATGCTGTTGTTTCGAGGGTTTGTACACAACCCTGGTCAACCTCTTAAAGGACATAATTCCCTAAATTTGTCACCTCTTCAAGGGTTTGTCCACTTCTAGGGTCTGCCTCTTAAAGGGCCAGTCCGCAAAACATGTCACATGTTCAAGTGGCTTTCCACTTCATAAGCCACATTGACATTTCCAAAGGTCTGTCCATTCCCAGGGTTGTCTCGTAGAAGGCCACCCACACACAATAATGCATCTTTAAGGACTGTCCACTTCCATGGTCATCCTCTTCATAGGCCAGTCACCTTAAAGTATTGCCAATTTTAAAGGTCCGTAAGCTTCCCAGGTCCACCTCTTAAAGGGCCAGTACACTTAAAATGCTGTTGTTTCGAGGGTTTGTACACAACCCTGGTCAACCTCTTAAAGGACATAATTCCCTAAATTTGTCACCTCTTCAAGGGTTTGTCCACTTCTAGGGTCTGCCTCTTAAAGGGCCAGTCCGCAAAACATGTCACATGTTCAAGTGGCTTTCCACTTCATAAGCCACATTGACATTTCCAAAGGTCTGTCCATTCCCAGGGTTGTCTCTTAGAAGGCCACCCACACACAATAATGCATCTTTAAGGACTGTCCACTTCCATGGTCATCCTCTTCATAGGCCAGTCACCTTAAAGTATTGCCAATTTTAAAGGTCTGTAAGCTTCCCAGGTCCACCTCTTAAAGGGCCAGTACACTTAAAATGCTGTTGTTTCAAGGGTTTGTACACAACCCTGGTCAACCTCTTAAAGGACATAATTCCCTAAATTTGTCACCTCTTCAAGGGTTTGTCCACATCTAGGGTCTGCCTCTTAAAGGGCCAGTCATCAAAACATGTCACATGTTCAAGTGGATTTCCACTTCATAAGCCACATTGACATTTCCAAAGGTCTGTCCATTCCCAGGGTTGTCTCTTAGAAGGCCACCCACACACAATAATGCATCTTTAAGGACTGTCCACTTCCATGGTCATCCTCTTCATAGGCCAGTCACCTTAAAGTATTGCCAATTTTAAAGGTCCGTAAGCTTCCCAGGTCCACCTCTTAAAGGGCCAGTACACTTAAAATGCTGTTGTTTCGAGGGTTTGTACACAACCCTGGTCAACCTCTTAAAGGACATAATTCCCTAAATTTGTCACCTCTTCAAGGGTTTGTCCACTTCTAGGGTCTGCCTCTTAAAGGGCCAGTCCGCAAAACATGTCACATGTTCAAGTGGCTTTCCACTTCATAAGCCACATTGACATTTCCAAAGGTCTGTCCATTCCCAGGGTTGTCTCGTAGAAGGCCACCCACACACAATAATGCATCTTTAAGGACTGTCCACTTCCATGGTCATCCTCTTCATAGGCCAGTCACCTTAAAGTATTGCCAATTTTAAAGGTCTGTAAGCTTCCCAGGTCCACCTCTTAAAGGGCCAGTACACTTAAAATGCTGTTGTTTCAAGGGTTTGTACACAACCCTGGTCAACCTCTTAAAGGACATAATTCCCTAAATTTGTCACCTCTTCAAGGGTTTGTCCACATCTAGGGTCTGCCTCTTAAAGGGCCAGTCATCAAAACATGTCACATGTTCAAGTGGATTTCCACTTCATAAGCCACATTGACATTTCCAAAGGTCTGTCCATTCCCAGGGTTGTCTCTTAGAAGGCCACCCACACACAATAATGCATCTTTAAGGACTGTCCACTTCCATGGTCATCCTCTTCATAGGCCAGTCACCTTAAAGTATTGCCAATTTTAAAGGTCTGTAAGCTTCCCAGGTCCACCTCTTAAAGGGCCAGTACACTTAAAATGCTGTTGTTTCAAGGGTTTGTACACAACCCTGGTCAACCTCTTAAAGGACATAATTCCCTAAATTTGTCACCTCTTCAAGGGTTTGTCCACTTCTAGGGTCTGCCTCTTAAAGGGCAAGTCCGCAAAACATGTCACATGTTCAAGTGGCTTTCCACTTCATAAGCCACATTGACATTTCCAAAGGTCTGTCCATTCCCAGGGTTGTCTCTTAGAAGGCCACCCACACACAATAATGCATCTTTAAGGACTGTCCACTTCCATGGTCATCCTCTTCATAGGCCAGTCACCTTAAAGTATTGCCAATTTTAAAGGTCCGTAAGCTTCCCAGGTCCACCTCTTAAAGGGCCAGTACAGCTTCCCAGGTCCACCTCTTAAAGGGCCAGGACACTTAAAATGCTGTTGTTTTGAGGGTTTGTACACAACCCTGGTCAACCCTTTTAAAGGACATAATTCCCTAAATTTGTCACCTCTTCAAGGGTTTGTCCACTTCTAGGGTTTGCCTCTTAAAGGGCCAGTCCGCAAAACATGTCACATGTTCAAGTGGCTTTCCACTTCATAAGCCACATTGACATTTCCAAAGGTCTGTCCATTCCCAGGGTTGTCTCTTAGAAGGCCACCCACACACAATAATGCATCTTTAAGGACTGTCCACTTCCATGGTCATCCTCTTCATAGGCCAGTCACCTTAAAGTATTGCCAATTTTAAAGGTCTGTAAGCTTCCCAGGTCCACCTCTTAAAGGGCCAGTACACTTAAAATGCTGTTGTTTCGAGGGTTTGTACACAACCCTGGTCAACCTCTTAAAGGACATAATTCCCTAAATTTGTCACCTCTTCAAGGGTTTGTCCACTTCTAGGGTCTGCCTCTTAAAGGGCCAGTCCGCAAAACATGTCACATGTTGAAGTAGCTTTCCACTTCATAAGCCACATTGACATTTCCAAAGGTCTGTCCATTCCCAGGGTTGTCTCTTAGAAGGCCACCCACACACAATAATGCATCTTTAAGGACTGTCCACTTCCATGATCATCCTCTTCATAGGCCAGTCACCTTAAAGTATTGCCAATTTTAAAGGTCCGTAAGCTTCCCAGGTCCACCTCTTAAAGGGCCAGTACACTTAAAATGCTGTTGTTTCGAGGGTTTGTACACAACCCTGGTCAACCTCTTAAAGGACATAATTCCCTAAATTTGTCACCTCTTCAAGGGTTTGTCCACTTCTAGGGTCTGCCTCTTAAAGGGCCAGTCCGCAAAACATGTCACATGTTCAAGTGGCTTTCCACTTCATAAGCCACATTGACATTTCCAAAGGTCTGTCCATTCCCAGGGTTGTCTCGTAGAAGGCCACCCACACACAATAATGCATCTTTAAGGACTGTCCACTTCCATGGTCATCCTCTTCATAGGCCAGTCACCTTAAAGTATTGCCAATTTTAAAGGTCCGTAAGCTTCCCAGGTCCACCTCTTAAAGGGCCAGTACACTTAAAATGCTGTTGTTTCGAGGGTTTGTACACAACCCTGGTCAACCTCTTAAAGGACATAATTCCCTAAATTTGTCACCTCTTCAAGGGTTTGTCCACTTCTAGGGTCTGCCTCTTAAAGGGCCAGTCCGCAAAACATGTCACATGTTCAAGTGGCTTTCCACTTCATAAGCCACATTGACATTTCCAAAGGTCTGTCCATTCCCAGGGTTGTCTCTTAGAAGGCCACCCACACACAATAATGCATCTTTAAGGACTGTCCACTTCCATGGTCATCCTCTTCATAGGCCAGTCACCTTAAAGTATTGCCAATTTTAAAGGTCTGTAAGCTTCCCAGGTCCACCTCTTAAAGGGCCAGTACACTTAAAATGCTGTTGTTTCAAGGGTTTGTACACAACCCTGGTCAACCTCTTAAAGGACATAATTCCCTAAATTTGTCACCTCTTCAAGGGTTTGTCCACATCTAGGGTCTGCCTCTTAAAGGGCCAGTCATCAAAACATGTCACATGTTCAAGTGGATTTCCACTTCATAAGCCACATTGACATTTCCAAAGGTCTGTCCATTCCCAGGGTTCTCTTAGAAGGCCACCCACACACAATAATGCATCTTTAAGGACTGTCCACTTCCATGGTCATCCTCTTCATAGGCCAGTCACCTTAAAGTATTGCCAATTTTAAAGGTCCGTAAGCTTCCCAGGTCCACCTCTTAAAGGGCCAGTACACTTAAAATGCTGTTGTTTCGAGGGTTTGTACACAACCCTGGTCAACCTCTTAAAGGACATAATTCCCTAATTCTGTCACCTCTTCAAGGGTTTGTCCACTTCTAGGGTCTGCCTCTTAAAGGGCCAGTCCGCAAAACATGTCACATGTTCAAGTGGCTTTCCACTTCATAAGCCACATTGACATTTCCAAAGGTCTGTCCATTCCCAGGGTTGTCTCTTAGAAGGCCACCCACACACAATAATGCATCTTTAAGGACTGTCCACTTCCATGGTCATCCTCTTCATAGGCAAGTCACCTTAAAGTATTGCCAATTTTAAAGGTCCGTAAGCTTCCCAGGTCCACCTCTTAAAGGGCCAGTACACTTAAAATGCTGTTGTTTCGAGGGTTTGTACACAACCCTGGTCAACCTCTTAAAGGACATAATTCCCTAAATGTGTCACCTCTTCAAGGGTTTGTCCACTTCTAGGGTCTGCCTCTTAAAGGGCCAGTCCGCAAAACATGTCACATGTTCAAGTGGCTTTCCACTTCATAAGCCACATTGACATTTCCAAAGGTCTGTCCATTCCCAGGGTTGTCTCTTAGAAGGCCACCCACACACAATAATGCATCTTTAAGGACTGTCCACTTCCATGGTCATCCTCTTCATAGGCCAGTCACCTTAAAGTATTGCCAATTTTAAAGGTCTGTAAGCTTCCCAGGTCCACCTCTTAAAGGGCCAGTACACTTAAAATGCTGTTGTTTCAAGGGTTTGTACACAACCCTGGTCAACCTCTTAAAGGACATAATTCCCTAAATTTGTCACCTCTTCAAGGGTTTGTCCACATCTAGGGTCTGCCTCTTAAAGGGCCAGTCATCAAAACATGTCACATGTTCAAGTGGCTTTCCACTTCATAAGCCACATTGACATTTCCAAAGGTCTGTCCATTCCCAGGGTTGTCTCTTAGAAGGCCACCCACACACAGTAATGCATCTTTAAGGACTGTCCACTTCCATGGTCATCCTCTTCATAGGCCAGTCACCTTAAAGTATTGCCAATTTTAAAGGTCTGTAAGCTTCCCAGGTCCACCTCTTAAAGGGCCAGTACACTTAAAATGCTGTTGTTTCAAGGGTTTGTACACAACCCTGGTCAACCTCTTAAAGGACATAATTCCCTAAATTTGTCACCTCTTCAAGGGTTTGTCCACATCTAGGGTCTGCCTCTTAAAGGGCCAGTCATCAAAACATGTCACATGTTCAAGTGGATTTCCACTTCATTAGCCACATTGACATTTCCAAAGGTCTGTCCATTCCCAGGGTTGTCTCTTAGAAGGCCACCCACACACAATAATGCATCTTTAAGGACTGTCCACTTCCATGGTCATCCTCTTCATAGGCCAGTCACCTTAAAGTATTGCCAATTTTAAAGGTCCGTAAGCTTCCCAGGTCCACCTCTTAAAGGGCCAGTACACTTAAAATGCTGTTGTTTCGAGGGTTTGTACACAACCCTGGTCAACCTCTTAAAGGACATAATTCCCTAAATTTGTCACCTCTTCAAGGGTTTGTCCACATCTAGGGTCTGCCTCTTAAAGGGCCAGTCATCAAAACATGTCACATGTTCAAGTGGATTTCCACTTCATAAGCCACATTGACATTTCCAAAGGTCTGTCCATTCCCAGGGTTGTCTCTTAGAAGGCCACCCACACACAATAATGCATCTTTAAGGACTGTCCACTTCCATGGTCATCCTCTTCATAGGCCAGTCACCTTAAAGTATTGCCAATTTTAAAGGTCCGTAAGCTTCCCAGGTCCACCTCTTAAAGGGCCAGTACACTTAAAATGCTGTTGTTTCGAGGGTTTGTACACAACCCTGGTCAACCTCTTAAAGGACATAATTCCCTAAATTTGTCACCTCTTCAAGGGTTTGTCCACTTCTAGGGTCTGCCTCTTAAAGGGCCAGTCCGCAAAACATGTCACATGTTCAAGTGGCTTTCCACTTCATAAGCCACATTGACATTTCCAAAGGTCTGTCCATTCCCAGGGTTGTCTCTTAGAAGGCCACCCACACACAGTAATGCATCTTTAAGGACTGTCCACTTCCATGGTCATCCTCTTCATAGGCCAGTCACCTTAAAGTATTGCCAATTTTAAAGGTCTGTAAGCTTCCCAGGTCCACCTCTTAAAGGGCCAGTACACTTAAAATGCTGTTGTTTCAAGGGTTTGTACACAACCCTGGTCAACCTCTTAAAGGACATAATTCCCTAAATTTGTCACCTCTTCAAGGGTTTGTCCACATCTAGGGTCTGCCTCTTAAAGGGCCAGTCATCAAAACATGTCACATGTTCAAGTGGATTTCCACTTCATAAGCCACATTGACATTTCCAAAGGTCTGTCCATTCCCAGGGTTGTCTCTTAGAAGGCCACCCACACACAATAATGCATCTTTAAGGACTGTCCACTTCCATGGTCATCCTCTTCATAGGCCAGTCACCTTAAAGTATTGCCAATTTTAAAGGTCCGTAAGCTTCCCAGGTCCACCTCTTAAAGGGCCAGTACAGCTTCCCAGGTCCACCTCTTAAAGGGCCAGGACACTTAAAATGCTGTTGTTTTGAGGGTTTGTACACAACCCTGGTCAACCCTTTTAAAGGACATAATTCCCTAAATTTGTCACCTCTTCAAGGGTTTGTCCACTTCTAGGGTTTGCCTCTTAAAGGGCCAGTCCGCAAAACATGTCACATGTTCAAGTGGCTTTCCACTTCATAAGCCACATTGACATTTCCAAAGGTCTGTCCATTCCCAGGGTTGTCTCTTAGAAGGCCACCCACACACAATAATGCATCTTTAAGGACTGTCCACTTCCATGGTCATCCTCTTCATAGGCCAGTCACCTTAAAGTATTGCCAATTTTAAAGGTCTGTAAGCTTCCCAGGTCCACCTCTTAAAGGGCCAGTACACTTAAAATGCTGTTGTTTCGAGGGTTTGTACACAACCCTGGTCAACCTCTTAAAGGACATAATTCCCTAAATTTGTCACCTCTTCAAGGGTTTGTCCACTTCTAGGGTCTGCCTCTTAAAGGGCCAGTCCGCAAAACATGTCACATGTTGAAGTAGCTTTCCACTTCATAAGCCACATTGACATTTCCAAAGGTCTGTCCATTCCCAGGGTTGTCTCTTAGAAGGCCACCCACACACAATAATGCATCTTTAAGGACTGTCCACTTCCATGATCATCCTCTTCATAGGCCAGTCACCTTAAAGTATTGCCAATTTTAAAGGTCCGTAAGCTTCCCAGGTCCACCTCTTAAAGGGCCAGTACACTTAAAATGCTGTTGTTTCGAGGGTTTGTACACAACCCTGGTCAACCTCTTAAAGGACATAATTCCCTAAATTTGTCACCTCTTCAAGGGTTTGTCCACTTCTAGGGTCTGCCTCTTAAAGGGCCAGTCCGCAAAACATGTCACATGTTCAAGTGGCTTTCCACTTCATAAGCCACATTGACATTTCCAAAGGTCTGTCCATTCCCAGGGTTGTCTCGTAGAAGGCCACCCACACACAATAATGCATCTTTAAGGACTGTCCACTTCCATGGTCATCCTCTTCATAGGCCAGTCACCTTAAAGTATTGCCAATTTTAAAGGTCCGTAAGCTTCCCAGGTCCACCTCTTAAAGGGCCAGTACACTTAAAATGCTGTTGTTTCGAGGGTTTGTACACAACCCTGGTCAACCTCTTAAAGGACATAATTCCCTAAATTTGTCACCTCTTCAAGGGTTTGTCCACTTCTAGGGTCTGCCTCTTAAAGGGCCAGTCCGCAAAACATGTCACATGTTCAAGTGGCTTTCCACTTCATAAGCCACATTGACATTTCCAAAGGTCTGTCCATTCCCAGGGTTGTCTCTTAGAAGGCCACCCACACACAATAATGCATCTTTAAGGACTGTCCACTTCCATGGTCATCCTCTTCATAGGCCAGTCACCTTAAAGTATTGCCAATTTTAAAGGTCTGTAAGCTTCCCAGGTCCACCTCTTAAAGGGCCAGTACACTTAAAATGCTGTTGTTTCAAGGGTTTGTACACAACCCTGGTCAACCTCTTAAAGGACATAATTCCCTAAATTTGTCACCTCTTCAAGGGTTTGTCCACATCTAGGGTCTGCCTCTTAAAGGGCCAGTCATCAAAACATGTCACATGTTCAAGTGGCTTTCCACTTCATAAGCCACATTGACATTTCCAAAGGTCTGTCCATTCCCAGGGTTGTCTCTTAGAAGGCCACCCACACACAATAATGCATCTTTAAGGACTGTCCACTTCCATGGTCATCCTCTTCATAGGCAAGTCACCTTAAAGTATTGCCAATTTTAAAGGTCCGTAAGCTTCCCAGGTCCACCTCTTAAAGGGCCAGTACACTTAAAATGCTGTTGTTTCGAGGGTTTGTACACAACCCTGGTCAACCTCTTAAAGGACATAATTCCCTAAATGTGTCACCTCTTCAACGGTTTGTCCACTTCTAGGGTCTGCCTCTTAAAGGGCCAGTCCGCAAAACATGTCACATGTTCAAGTGGCTTTCCACTTCATAAGCCACATTGACATTTCCAAAGGTCTGTCCATTCCCAGGGTTGTCTCTTAGAAGGCCACCCACACACAATAATGCATCTTTAAGGACTGTCCACTTCCATGGTCATCCTCTTCATAGGCCAGTCACCTTAAAGTATTGCCAATTTTAAAGGTCTGTAAGCTTCCCAGGTCCACCTCTTAAAGGGCCAGTACACTTAAAATGCTGTTGTTTCAAGGGTTTGTACACAACCCTGGTCAACCTCTTAAAGGACATAATTCCCTAAATTTGTCACCTCTTCAAGGGTTTGTCCACATCTAGGGTCTGCCTCTTAAAGGGCCAGTCATCAAAACATGTCACATGTTCAAGTGGCTTTCCACTTCATAAGCCACATTGACATTTCCAAAGGTCTGTCCATTCCCAGGGTTGTCTCTTAGAAGGCCACCCACACACAGTAATGCATCTTTAAGGACTGTCCACTTCCATGGTCATCCTCTTCATAGGCCAGTCACCTTAAAGTATTGCCAATTTTAAAGGTCTGTAAGCTTCCCAGGTCCACCTCTTAAAGGGCCAGTACACTTAAAATGCTGTTGTTTCAAGGGTTTGTACACAACCCTGGTCAACCTCTTAAAGGACATAATTCCCTAAATTTGTCACCTCTTCAAGGGTTTGTCCACATCTAGGGTCTGCCTCTTAAAGGGCCAGTCATCAAAACATGTCACATGTTCAAGTGGATTTCCACTTCATTAGCCACATTGACATTTCCAAAGGTCTGTCCATTCCCAGGGTTGTCTCTTAGAAGGCCACCCACACACAATAATGCATCTTTAAGGACTGTCCACTTCCATGGTCATCCTCTTCATAGGCCAGTCACCTTAAAGTATTGCCAATTTTAAAGGTCCGTAAGCTTCCCAGGTCCACCTCTTAAAGGGCAAGTACACTTAAAATGCTGTTGTTTCGAGGGTTTGTACACAACCCTGGTCAACCTCTTAAAGGACATAATTCCCTAAATTTGTCACCTCTTCAAGGGTTTGTCCACATCTAGGGTCTGCCTCTTAAAGGGCCAGTCATCAAAACATGTCACATGTTCAAGTGGATTTCCACTTCATAAGCCACATTGACATTTCCAAAGGTCTGTCCATTCCCAGGGTTGTCTCTTAGAAGGCCACCCACACACAATAATGCATCTTTAAGGACTGTCCACTTCCATGGTCATCCTCTTCATAGGCCAGTCACCTTAAAGTATTGCCAATTTTAAAGGTCCGTAAGCTTCCCAGGTCCACCTCTTAAAGGGCCAGTACACTTAAAATGCTGTTGTTTCGAGGGTTTGTACACAACCCTGGTCAACCTCTTAAAGGACATAATTCCCTAAATTTGTCACCTCTTCAAGGGTTTGTCCACTTCTAGGGTCTGCCTCTTAAAGGGCCAGTCCGCAAAACATGTCACATGTTCAAGTGGCTTTCCACTTCATAAGCCACATTGACATTTCCAAAGGTCTGTCCATTCCCAGGGTTGTCTCTTAGAAGGCCACCCACACACAGTAATGCATCTTTAAGGACTGTCCACTTCCATGGTCATCCTCTTCATAGGCCAGTCACCTTAAAGTATTGCCAATTTTAAAGGTCTGTAAGCTTCCCAGGTCCACCTCTTAAAGGGCCAGTACACTTAAAATGCTGTTGTTTCAAGGGTTTGTACACAACCCTGGTCAACCTCTTAAAGGACATAATTCCCTAAATTTGTCACCTCTTCAAGGGTTTGTCCACATCTAGGGTCTGCCTCTTAAAGGGCCAGTCATCAAAACATGTCACATGTTCAAGTGGATTTCCACTTCATAAGCCACATTGACATTTCCAAAGGTCTGTCCATTCCCAGGGTTGTCTCTTAGAAGGCCACCCACACACAATAATGCATCTTTAAGGACTGTCCACTTCCATGGTCATCCTCTTCATAGGCCAGTCACCTTAAAGTATTGCCAATTTTAAAGGTCCGTAAGCTTCCCAGGTCCACCTCTTAAAGGGCCAGTACACTTAAAATGCTGTTGTTTCGAGGGTTTGTACACAACCCTGGTCAACCTCTTAAAGGACATAATTCCCTAAATTTGTCACCTCTTCAAGGGTTTGTCCACTTCTAGGGTCTGCCTCTTAAAGGGCCAGTCCGCAAAACATGTCACATGTTCAAGTGGCTTTCCACTTCATAAGCCACATTGACATTTCCAAAGGTCTGTCCATTCCCAGGGTTGTCTCTTAGAAGGCCACCCACACACAATAATGCATCTTTAAGGACTGTCCACTTCCATGGTCATCCTCTTCATAGGCCAGTCACCTTAAAGTATTGCCAATTTTAAAGGTCTGTAAGCTTCCCAGGTCCACCTCTTAAAGGGCCAGTACACTTAAAATGCTGTTGTTTCAAGGGTTTGTACACAACCCTGGTCAACCTCTTAAAGGACATAATTCCCTAAATTTGTCACCTCTTCAAGGGTTTGTCCACATCTAGGGTCTGCCTCTTAAAGGGCCAGTCATCAAAACATGTCACATGTTCAAGTGGATTTCCACTTCATAAGCCACATTGACATTTCCAAAGGTCTGTCCATTCCCAGGGTTGTCTCTTAGAAGGCCACCCACACACAATAATGCATCTTTAAGGACTGTCCACTTCCATGGTCATCCTCTTCATAGGCCAGTCACCTTAAAGTATTGCCAATTTTAAAGGTCCGTAAGCTTCCCAGGTCCACCTCTTAAAGGGCCAGTACACTTAAAATGCTGTTGTTTCGAGGGTTTGTACACAACCCTGGTCAACCTCTTAAAGGACATAATTCCCTAAATTTGTCACCTCTTCAAGGGTTTGTCCACTTCTAGGGTCTGCCTCTTAAAGGGCCAGTCCGCAAAACATGTCACATGTTCAAGTGGCTTTCCACTTCATAAGCCACATTGACATTTCCAAAGGTCTGTCCATTCCCAGGGTTGTCTCTTAGAAGGCCACCCACACACAATAATGCATCTTTAAGGACTGTCCACTTCCATGGTCATCCTCTTCACAGGCCAGTCACCTTAAAGTATTGCAAATTTTAAAGGTCCGTAAGCATCCCAGGTCCACCTCTTAAAGGGCCAGTACACTTAAAATGCTGTTGTTTCGAGGGTTTGTACACAACCCTGGTCAACCTCTTAAAGGACATAATTCCCTAAATTTGTCACCTCTTCAAGGGTTTGTCCACTTCTAGGGTCTGCCTCTTAAAGGGCCAGTCCGCAAAACATGTCACATGTTCAAGTGGCTTTCCACTTCATAAGCCACATTGACATTTCCAAAGGTCTGTCCATTCCCCGGGGTTGTCTCTTAGAAGGCCACCCACACACAATAATGCATCTTTAAGGACTGTCCACTTCCATGGTCATCCTCTTCATAGGCCAGTCACCTTAAAGTATTGCCAATTTTAAAGGTCCGTAAGCTTCCCAGGTCCACCTCTTAAAGGGCCAGTACACTTAAAATGCTGTTGTTTCGAGGGTTTGTACACAACCCTGGTCAACCTCTTAAAGGACATAATTCCCTAAATTTGTCACCTCTTCAAGGGTTTGTCCACTTCTAGGGTCTGCCTCTTAAAGGGCCAGTCCGCAAAACATGTCACATGTTCAAGTGGCTTTCCACTTCATAAGCCACATTGACATTTCCAAAGGTCTGTCCATTCCCAGGGTTGTCTCTTAGAAGGCCACCCACACACAATAATGCATCTTTAAGGACTGTCCACTTCCATGGTCATCCTCTTCATAGGCCAGTCACCTTAAAGTATTGCCAATTTTAAAGGTCCGTAAGCTTCCCAGGTCCACCTCTTAAAGGGCCAGTACACTTAAAATGCTGTTGTTTCGAGGGTTTGTACACAACCCTGGTCAACCTCTTAAAGGACATAATTCCCTAAATTTGTCACCTCTTCAAGGGTTTGTCCACTTCTAGGGTCTGCCTCTTAAAGGGCCAGTCCGCAAAACATGTCACATGTTCAAGTGGCTTTCCACTTCATAAGCCACATTGACATTTCCAAAGGTCTGTCCATTCCCAGGGTTGTCTCTTAGAAGGCCACCCACACACAATAATGCATCTTTAAGGACTGTCCACTTCCATGGTCATCCTCTTCATAGGCCAGTCACCTTAAAGTATTGCCAATTTTAAAGGTCCGTAAGCTTCCCAGGTCCACCTCTTAAAGGGCCAGTACACTTAAAATGCTGTTGTTTCGTGGGTTTGTACACAACCCTGGTCAACCTCTTAAAGGACATAATTCCCTAAATTTGTCACCTCTTCAAGGGTTTGTCCACTTCTAGGGTCTGCCTCTTAAAGGGCCAGTCCGCAAAACATGTCACATGTTCAAGTGGCTTTCCACTTCATAAGCCGCATTGACATTTCCAAAGGTCTGTCCATTCCCAGGGTTGTCTCTTAGAAGGCCACCCACACACAATAATGCATCTTTAAGGACTGTCCACTTCCATGGTCATCCTCTTCATAGGCCAGTCACCTTAAAGTATTGCCAATTTTAAAGGTCTGTAAGCTTCCCAGGTTCACCTCTTAAAGGGCCAGTACACTTAAAATGCTGTTGTTTCAAGGGTTTGTACACAACCCTGGTCAACCTCTTAAAGGACATAATTCCCTAAATTTGTCACCTCTTCAAGGGTTTGTCCACATCTAGGGTCTGCCTCTTAAAGGGCCAGTCATCAAAACATGTCACATGTTCAAGTGGATTTCCACTTCATAAGCCACATTGACATTTCCAAAGGTCTGTCCATTCCCAGGGTTGTCTCTTAGAAGGCCACCCACACACAATAATGCATCTTTAAGGACTGTCCACTTCCATGGTCATCCTCTTCATAGGCCAGTCACCTTAAAGTATTGCCAATTTTAAAGGTCCGTAAGCTTCCCAGGTCCACCTCTTAAAGGGCCAGTACACTTAAAATGCTGTTGTTTCGAGGGTTTGTACACAACCCTGGTCAACCTCTTAAAGGACATAATTCCCTAATTCTGTCACCTCTTCAAGGGTTTGTCCACTTCTAGGGTCTGCCTCTTAAAGGGCCAGTCCGCAAAACATGTCACATGTTCAAGTGGCTTTCCACTTCATAAGCCACATTGACATTTCCAAAGGTCTGTCCATTCCCAGGGTTGTCTCTTAGAAGGCCACCCACACACAATAATGCATCTTTAAGGACTGTCCACTTCCATGGTCATCCTCTTCATAGGCAAGTCACCTTAAAGTATTGCCAATTTTAAAGGTCCGTAAGCTTCCCAGGTCCACCTCTTAAAGGGCCAGTACACTTAAAATGCTGTTGTTTCGAGGGTTTGTACACAACCCTGGTCAACCTCTTAAAGGACATAATTCCCTAAATGTGTCACCTCTTCAAGGGTTTGTCCACTTCTAGGGTCTGCCTCTTAAAGGGCCAGTCCGCAAAACATGTCACATGTTCAAGTGGCTTTCCACTTCATAAGCCACATTGACATTTCCAAAGGTCTGTCCATTCCCAGGGTTGTCTCTTAGAAGGCCACCCACACACAATAATGCATCTTTAAGGACTGTCCACTTCCATGGTCATCCTCTTCATAGGCCAGTCACCTTAAAGTATTGCCAATTTTAAAGGTCTGTAAGCTTCCCAGGTCCACCTCTTAAAGGGCCAGTACACTTAAAATGCTGTTGTTTCAAGGGTTTGTACACAACCCTGGTCAACCTCTTAAAGGACATAATTCCCTAAATTTGTCACCTCTTCAAGGGTTTGTCCACATCTAGGGTCTGCCTCTTAAAGGGCCAGTCATCAAAACATGTCACATGTTCAAGTGGCTTTCCACTTCATAAGCCACATTGACATTTCCAAAGGTCTGTCCATTCCCAGGGTTGTCTCTTAGAAGGCCACCCACACACAGTAATGCATCTTTAAGGACTGTCCACTTCCATGGTCATCCTCTTCATAGGCCAGTCACCTTAAAGTATTGCCAATTTTAAAGGTCTGTAAGCTTCCCAGGTCCACCTCTTAAAGGGCCAGTACACTTAAAATGCTGTTGTTTCAAGGGTTTGTACACAACCCTGGTCAACCTCTTAAAGGACATAATTCCCTAAATTTGTCACCTCTTCAAGGGTTTGTCCACATCTAGGGTCTGCCTCTTAAAGGGCCAGTCATCAAAACATGTCACATGTTCAAGTGGATTTCCACTTCATTAGCCACATTGACATTTCCAAAGGTCTGTCCATTCCCAGGGTTGTCTCTTAGAAGGCCACCCACACACAATAATGCATCTTTAAGGACTGTCCACTTCCATGGTCATCCTCTTCATAGGCCAGTCACCTTAAAGTATTGCCAATTTTAAAGGTCCGTAAGCTTCCCAGGTCCACCTCTTAAAGGGCCAGTACACTTAAAATGCTGTTGTTTCGAGGGTTTGTACACAACCCTGGTCAACCTCTTAAAGGACATAATTCCCTAAATTTGTCACCTCTTCAAGGGTTTGTCCACATCTAGGGTCTGCCTCTTAAAGGGCCAGTCATCAAAACATGTCACATGTTCAAGTGGATTTCCACTTCATAAGCCACATTGACATTTCCAAAGGTCTGTCCATTCCCAGGGTTGTCTCTTAGAAGGCCACCCACACACAATAATGCATCTTTAAGGACTGTCCACTTCCATGGTCATCCTCTTCATAGGCCAGTCACCTTAAAGTATTGCCAATTTTAAAGGTCCGTAAGCTTCCCAGGTCCACCTCTTAAAGGGCCAGTACACTTAAAATGCTGTTGTTTCGAGGGTTTGTACACAACCCTGGTCAACCTCTTAAAGGACATAATTCCCTAAATTTGTCACCTCTTCAAGGGTTTGTCCACTTCTAGGGTCTGCCTCTTAAAGGGCCAGTCCGCAAAACATGTCACATGTTCAAGTGGCTTTCCACTTCATAAGCCACATTGACATTTCCAAAGGTCTGTCCATTCCCAGGGTTGTCTCTTAGAAGGCCACCCACACACAGTAATGCATCTTTAAGGACTGTCCACTTCCATGGTCATCCTCTTCATAGGCCAGTCACCTTAAAGTATTGCCAATTTTAAAGGTCTGTAAGCTTCCCAGGTCCACCTCTTAAAGGGCCAGTACACTTAAAATGCTGTTGTTTCAAGGGTTTGTACACAACCCTGGTCAACCTCTTAAAGGACATAATTCCCTAAATTTGTCACCTCTTCAAGGGTTTGTCCACATCTAGGGTCTGCCTCTTAAAGGGCCAGTCATCAAAACATGTCACATGTTCAAGTGGATTTCCACTTCATAAGCCACATTGACATTTCCAAAGGTCTGTCCATTCCCAGGGTTGTCTCTTAGAAGGCCACCCACACACAATAATGCATCTTTAAGGACTGTCCACTTCCATGGTCATCCTCTTCATAGGCCAGTCACCTTAAAGTATTGCCAATTTTAAAGGTCCGTAAGCTTCCCAGGTCCACCTCTTAAAGGGCCAGTACACTTAAAATGCTGTTGTTTCGAGGGTTTGTACACAACCCTGGTCAACCTCTTAAAGGACATAATTCCCTAAATTTGTCACCTCTTCAAGGGTTTGTCCACTTCTAGGGTCTGCCTCTTAAAGGGCCAGTCCGCAAAACATGTCACATGTTCAAGTGGCTTTCCACTTCATAAGCCACATTGACATTTCCAAAGGTCTGTCCATTCCCAGGGTTGTCTCTTAGAAGGCCACCCACACACAATAATGCATCTTTAAGGACTGTCCACTTCCATGGTCATCCTCTTCATAGGCCAGTCACCTTAAAGTATTGCCAATTTTAAAGGTCTGTAAGCTTCCCAGGTCCACCTCTTAAAGGGCCAGTACACTTAAAATGCTGTTGTTTCAAGGGTTTGTACACAACCCTGGTCAACCTCTTAAAGGACATAATTCCCTAAATTTGTCACCTCTTCAAGGGTTTGTCCACATCTAGGGTCTGCCTCTTAAAGGGCCAGTCATCAAAACATGTCACATGTTCAAGTGGATTTCCACTTCATAAGCCACATTGACATTTCCAAAGGTCTGTCCATTCCCAGGGTTGTCTCTTAGAAGGCCACCCACACACAACAATGCATCTTTAAGGACTGTCCACTTCCATGGTCATCCTCTTCATAGGCCAGTCACCTTAAAGTATTGCCAATTTTAAAGGTCCGTAAGCTTCCCAGGTCCACCTCTTAAAGGGCCAGTACACTTAAAATGCTGTTGTTTCGAGGGTTTGTACACAACCCTGGTCAACCTCTTAAAGGACATAATTCCCTAAATTTGTCACCTCTTCAAGGGTTTGTCCACTTCTAGGGTCTGCCTCTTAAAGGGCCAGTCCGCAAAACATGTCACATGTTCAAGTGGCTTTCCACTTCATAAGCCACATTGACATTTCCAAAGGTCTGTCCATTCCCAGGGTTGTCTCTTAGAAGGCCACCCACACACAGTAATGCATCTTTAAGGACTGTCCACTTCCATGGTCATCCTCTTCATAGGCCAGTCACCTTAAAGTATTGCCAATTTTAAAGGTCTGTAAGCTTCCCAGGTCCACCTCTTAAAGGGCCAGTACACTTAAAATGCTGTTGTTTCAAGGGTTTGTACACAACCCTGGTCAACCTCTTAAAGGACATAATTCCCTAAATTTGTCACCTCTTCAAGGGTTTGTCCACATCTAGGGTCTGCCTCTTAAAGGGCCAGTCATCAAAACATGTCACATGTTCAAGTGGATTTCCACTTCATAAGCCACATTGACATTTCCAAAGGTCTGTCCATTCCCAGGGTTGTCTCTTAGAAGGCCACCCACACACAATAATGCATCTTTAAGGACTGTCCACTTCCATGGTCATCCTCTTCATAGGCCAGTCACCTTAAAGTATTGCCAATTTTAAAGGTCCGTAAGCTTCCCAGGTCCACCTCTTAAAGGGCCAGTACACTTAAAATGCTGTTGTTTCGAGGGTTTGTACACAACCCTGGTCAACCTCTTAAAGGACATAATTCCCTAAATTTGTCACCTCTTCAAGGGTTTGTCCACTTCTAGGGTCTGCCTCTTAAAGGGCCAGTCCGCAAAACATGTCACATGTTCAAGTGGCTTTCCACTTCATAAGCCACATTGACATTTCCAAAGGTCTGTCCATTCCCAGGGTTGTCTCTTAGAAGGCCACCCACACACAATAATGCATCTTTAAGGACTGTCCACTTCCATGGTCATCCTCTTCATAGGCCAGTCACCTTAAAGTATTGCCAATTTTAAAGGTCTGTAAGCTTCCCAGGTCCACCTCTTAAAGGGCCAGTACACTTAAAATGCTGTTGTTTCAAGGGTTTGTACACAACCCTGGTCAACCTCTTAAAGGACATAATTCCCTAAATTTGTCACCTCTTCAAGGGTTTGTCCACATCTAGGGTCTGCCTCTTAAAGGGCCAGTCATCAAAACATGTCACATGTTCAAGTGGATTTCCACTTCATAAGCCACATTGACATTTCCAAAGGTCTGTCCATTCCCAGGGTTGTCTCTTAGAAGGCCACCCACACACAACAATGCATCTTTAAGGACTGTCCACTTCCATGGTCATCCTCTTCATAGGCCAGTCACCTTAAAGTATTGCCAATTTTAAAGGTCCGTAAGCTTCCCAGGTCCACCTCTTAAAGGGCCAGTACACTTAAAATGCTGTTGTTTCGAGGGTTTGTACACAACCCTGGTCAACCTCTTAAAGGACATAATTCCCTAAATTTGTCACCTCTTCAAGGGTTTGTCCACTTCTAGGGTCTGCCTCTTAAAGGGCCAGTCCGCAAAACATGTCACATGTTCAAGTGGCTTTCCACTTCATAAGCCACATTGACATTTCCAAAGGTCTGTCCATTCCCAGGGTTGTCTCTTAGAAGGCCACCCACACACAATAATGCATCTTTAAGGACTGTCCACTTCCATGGTCATCCTCTTCATAGGCCAGTCACCTTAAAGTATTGCAAATTTTAAAGGTCCGTAAGCATCCCAGGTCCACCTCTTAAAGGGCCAGTACACTTAAAATGCTGTTGTTTCGAGGGTTTGTACACAACCCTGGTCAACCTCTTAAAGGACATAATTCCCTAAATTTGTCACCTCTTCAAGGGTTTGTCCACTTCTAGGGTCTGCCTCTTAAAGGGCCAGTCCGCAAAACATGTCACATGTTCAAGTGGCTTTCCACTTCATAAGCCACATTGACATTTCCAAAGGTCTGTCCATTCCCAGGGTTGTCTCTTAGAAGGCCACCCACACACAATAATGCATCTTTAAGGACTGTCCACTTCCATGGTCATCCTCTTCATAGGCCAGTCACCTTAAAGTATTGCCAATTTTAAAGGTCCGTAAGCTTCCCAGGTCCACCTCTTAAAGGGCCAGTACACTTAAAATGCTGTTGTTTCGAGGGTTTGTACACAACCCTGGTCAACCTCTTAAAGGACATAATTCCCTAAATTTGTCACCTCTTCAAGGGTTTGTCCACTTCTAGGGTCTGCCTCTTAAAGGGCCAGTCCGCAAAACATGTCACATGTTCAAGTGGCTTTCCACTTCATAAGCCACATTGACATTTCCAAAGGTCTGTCCATTCCCAGGGTTGTCTCTTAGAAGGCCACCCACACACAATGATGCATCTTTAAGGACTGTCCACTTCCATGGTCATCCTCTTCATAGGCCAGTCACCTTAAAGTATTGCCAATTTTAAAGGTCCGTAAGCTTCCCAGGTCCACCTCTTAAAGGGCCAGTACACTTAAAATGCTGTTGTTTCGAGGGTTTGTACACAACCCTGGTCAACCTCTTAAAGGACATAATTCCCTAAATTTGTCACCTCTTCAAGGGTTTGTCCACTTCTAGGGTCTGCCTCTTAAAGGGCCAGTCCGCAAAACATGTCACATGTTCAAGTGGCTTTCCACTTCATAAGCCACATTGACATTTCCAAAGGTCTGTCCATTCCCAGGGTTGTCTCTTAGAAGGCCACCCACACACAATAATGCATCTTTAAGGACTGTCCACTTCCATGGTCATCCTCTTCATAGGCCAGTCACCTTAAAGTATTGCCAATTTTAAAGGTCCGTAAGCTTCCCAGGTCCACCTCTTAAAGGGCCAGTACACTTAAAATGCTGTTGTTTCGTGGGTTTGTACACAACCCTGGTCAACCTCTTAAAGGACATAATTCCCTAAATTTGTCACCTCTTCAAGGGTTTGTCCACTTCTAGGGTCTGCCTCTTAAAGGGCCAGTCCGCAAAACATGTCACATGTTCAAGTGGCTTTCCACTTCATAAGCCGCATTGACATTTCCAAAGGTCTGTCCATTCCCAGGGTTGTCTCTTAGAAGGCCACCCACACACAATAATGCATCTTTAAGGACTGTCCACTTCCATGGTCATCCTCTTCATAGGCCAGTCACCTTAAAGTATTGCCAATTTTAAAGGTCTGTAAGCTTCCCAGGTTCACCTCTTAAAGGGCCAGTACACTTAAAATGCTGTTGTTTCGAGGGTTTGTACACAACCCTGGTCAACCTCTTAAAGGACATAATTCCCTAAATGTGTCACCTCTTCAAGGGTTTGTCCACTTCTAGGGTCTGCCTCTTAAAGGGCCAGTCCGCAAAACATGTCACATGTTCAAGTGGCTTTCCACTTCATAAGCCACATTGACATTTCCAAAGGTCTGTCCATTCCCAGGGGTGTCTCTTAGAAGGCCACCCACACACAATAATGCATCTTTAAGGACTGTCCACTTCCATGGTCATCCTCTTCATAGGCCAGTCACCTTAAAGTATTGCCAATTTTAAAGGTCTGTAAGCTTCCCAGGTCCACCTCTTAAAGGGCCAGTACACTTAAAATGCTGTTGTTTCAAGGGTTTGTACACAACCCTGGTCAACCTCTTAAAGGACATAATTCCCTAAATTTGTCACCTCTTCAAGGGTTTGTCCACTTCTAGGGTCTGCCTCTTAAAGGGCCAGTCCGCAAAACATGTCACATGTTCAAGTGGCTTTCCACTTCATAAGCCACATTGACATTTCCAAAGGTCTGTCCATTCCCAGGGTTGTCTCTTAGAAGGCCACCCACACACAATAATGCATCTTTAAGGACTGTCCACTTCCATGGTCATCCTCTTCATAGGCCAGTCACCTTAAAGTATTGCCAATTTTAAAGGTCTGTAAGCTTCCCAGGTCCACCTCTTAAAGGGCCAGTACACTTAAAATGCTGTTGTTTCAAGGGTTTGTACACAACCCTGGTCAACCTCTTAAAGGACATAATTCCCTAAATTTGTCACCTCTTCAAGGGTTTGTCCACATCTAGGGTCTGCCTCTTAAAGGGCCAGTCATCAAAACATGTCACATGTTCAAGTGGATTTCCACTTCATAAGCCACATTGACATTTCCAAAGGTCTGTCCATTCCCAGGGTTGTCTCTTAGAAGGCCACCCACACACAATAATGCATCTTTAAGGACTGTCCACTTCCATGGTCATCCTCTTCATAGGCCAGTCACCTTAAAGTATTGCCAATTTTAAAGGTCCGTAAGCTTCCCAGGTCCACCTCTTAAAGGGCCAGTACACTTAAAATGCTGTTGTTTCGAGGGTTTGTACACAACCCTGGTCAACCTCTTAAAGGACATAATTCCCTAAATTTGTCACCTCTTCAAGGGTTTGTCCACTTCTAGGGTCTGCCTCTTAAAGGGCCAGTCCGCAAAACATGTCACATGTTCAAGTGGCTTTCCACTTCATAAGCCACATTGACATTTCCAAAGGTCTGTCCATTCCCAGGGTTGTCTCTTAGAAGGCCACCCACACACAATAATGCATCTTTAAGGACTGTCCACTTCCATGGTCATCCTCTTCATAGGCCAGTCACCTTAAAGTATTGCAAATTTTAAAGGTCCGTAAGCATCCCAGGTCCACCTCTTAAAGGGCCAGTACACTTAAACTGCTGTTGTTTCGAGGGTTTGTACACAACCCTGGTCAACCTCTTAAAGGACATAATTCCCTAAATTTGTCACCTCTTCAAGGGTTTGTCCACTTCTAGGGTCTGCCTCTTAAAGGGCCAGTCCGCAAAACATGTCACATGTTCAAGTGGCTTTCCACTTCATAAGCCACATTGACATTTCCAAAGGTCTGTCCATTCCCAGGGTTGTCTCTTAGAAGGCCACCCACACACAATAATGCATCTTTAAGGACTGTCCACTTCCATGGTCATCCTCTTCATAGGCCAGTCACCTTAAAGTATTGCCAATTTTAAAGGTCCGTAAGCTTCCCAGGTCCACCTCTTAAAGGGCCAGTACACTTAAAATGCTGTTGTTTCGAGGGTTTGTACACAACCCTGGTCAACCTCTTAAAGGACATAATTCCCTAAATTTGTCACCTCTTCAAGGGTTTGTCCACTTCTAGGGTCTGCCTCTTAAAGGGCCAGTCCGCAAAACATGTCACATGTTCAAGTGGCTTTCCACTTCATAAGCCACATTGACATTTCCAAAGGTCTGTCCATTCCCAGGGTTGTCTCTTAGAAGGCCACCCACACACAATGATGCATCTTTAAGGACTGTCCACTTCCATGGTCATCCTCTTCATAGGCCAGTCACCTTAAAGTATTGCCAATTTTAAAGGTCCGTAAGCTTCCCAGGTCCACCTCTTAAAGGGCCAGTACACTTAAAATGCTGTTGTTTCGAGGGTTTGTACACAACCCTGGTCAACCTCTTAAAGGACATAATTCCCTAAATTTGTCACCTCTTCAAGGGTTTGTCCACTTCTAGGGTCTGCCTCTTAAAGGGCCAGTCCGCAAAACATGTCACATGTTCAAGTGGCTTTCCACTTCATAAGCCACATTGACATTTCCAAAGGTCTGTCCATTCCCAGGGTTGTCTCTTAGAAGGCCACCCACACACAATAATGCATCTTTAAGGACTGTCCACTTCCATGGTCATCCTCTTCATAGGCCAGTCACCTTAAAGTATTGCCAATTTTAAAGGTCCGTAAGCTTCCCAGGTCCACCTCTTAAAGGGCCAGTACACTTAAAATGCTGTTGTTTCGTGGGTTTGTACACAACCCTGGTCAACCTCTTAAAGGACATAATTCCCTAAATTTGTCACCTCTTCAAGGGTTTGTCCACTTCTAGGGTCTGCCTCTTAAAGGGCCAGTCCGCAAAACATGTCACATGTTCAAGTGGCTTTCCACTTCATAAGCCGCATTGACATTTCCAAAGGTCTGTCCATTCCCAGGGTTGTCTCTTAGAAGGCCACCCACACACAATAATGCATCTTTAAGGACTGTCCACTTCCATGGTCATCCTCTTCATAGGCCAGTCACCTTAAAGTATTGCCAATTTTAAAGGTCTGTAAGCTTCCCAGGTTCACCTCTTAAAGGGCCAGTACACTTAAAATGCTGTTGTTTCGAGGGTTTGTACACAACCCTGGTCAACCTCTTAAAGGACATAATTCCCTAAATGTGTCACCTCTTCAAGGGTTTGTCCACTTCTAGGGTCTGCCTCTTAAAGGGCCAGTCCGCAAAACATGTCACATGTTCAAGTGGCTTTCCACTTCATAAGCCACATTGACATTTCCAAAGGTCTGTCCATTCCCAGGGTTGTCTCTTAGAAGGCCACCCACACACAATAATGCATCTTTAAGGACTGTCCACTTCCTTGGTCATCCTCTTCATAGGCCAGTCACCTTAAAGTATTGCCAATTTTAAAGGTCTGTAAGCTTCCCAGGTCCACCTCTTAAAGGGCCAGTACACTTAAAATGCTGTTGTTTCAAGGGTTTGTACACAACCCTGGTCAACCTCTTAAAGGACATAATTCCCTAAATTTGTCACCTCTTCAAGGGTTTGTCCACATCTAGGGTCTGCCTCTTAAAGGGCCAGTCATCAAAACATGTCACATGTTCAAGTGGCTTTCCACTTCATAAGCCACATTGACATTTCCAAAGGTCTGTCCATTCCCAGGGTTGTCTCTTAGAAGGCCACCCACACACAGTAATGCATCTTTAAGGACTGTCCACTTCCATGGTCATCCTCTTCATAGGCCAGTCACCTTAAAGTATTGCCAATTTTAAAGGTCTGTAAGCTTCCCAGGTCCACCTCTTAAAGGGCCAGTACACTTAAAATGCTGTTGTTTCAAGGGTTTGTACACAACCCTGGTCAACCTCTTAAAGGACATAATTCCCTAAATTTGTCACCTCTTCAAGGGTTTGTCCACTTCTAGGGTCTGCCTCTTAAAGGGCCAGTCCGCAAAACATGTCACATGTTCAAGTGGCTTTCCACTTCATAAGCCACATTGACATTTCCAAAGGTCTGTCCATTCCCAGGGTTGTCTCTTAGAAGGCCACCCACACACAATAATGCATCTTTAAGGACTGTCCACTTCCATGGTCATCCTCTTCATAGGCCAGTCACCTTAAAGTATTGCCAATTTTAAAGGTCTGTAAGCTTCCCAGGTCCACCTCTTAAAGGGCCAGTACACTTAAAATGCTGTTGTTTCAAGGGTTTGTACACAACCCTGGTCAACCTCTTAAAGGACATAATTCCCTAAATTTGTCACCTCTTCAAGGGTTTGTCCACATCTAGGGTCTGCCTCTTAAAGGGCCAGTCATCAAAACATGTCACATGTTCAAGTGGATTTCCACTTCATAAGCCACATTGACATTTCCAAAGGTCTGTCCATTCCCAGGGTTGTCTCTTAGAAGGCCACCCACACACAATAATGCATCTTTAAGGACTGTCCACTTCCATGGTCATCCTCTTCATAGGCCAGTCACCTTAAAGTATTGCCAATTTTAAAGGTCCGTAAGCTTCCCAGGTCCACCTCTTAAAGGGCCAGTACACTTAAAATGCTGTTGTTTCGAGGGTTTGTACACAACCCTGGTCAACCTCTTAAAGGACATAATTCCCTAAATTTGTCACCTCTTCAAGGGTTTGTCCACTTCTAGGGTCTGCCTCTTAAAGGGCCAGTCCGCAAAACATGTCACATGTTCAAGTGGCTTTCCACTTCATAAGCCACATTGACATTTCCAAAGGTCTGTCCATTCCCAGGGTTGTCTCTTAGAAGGCCACCCACACACAATAATGCATCTTTAAGGACTGTCCACTTCCATGGTCATCCTCTTCATAGGCCAGTCACCTTAAAGTATTGCAAATTTTAAAGGTCCGTAAGCATCCCAGGTCCACCTCTTAAAGGGCCAGTACACTTAAAATGCTGTTGTTTCGAGGGTTTGTACACAACCCTGGTCAACCTCTTAAAGGACATAATTCCCTAAATTTGTCACCTCTTCAAGGGTTTGTCCACTTCTAGGGTCTGCCTCTTAAAGGGCCAGTCCGCAAAACATGTCACATGTTCAAGTGGCTTTCCACTTCATAAGCCACATTGACATTTCCAAAGGTCTGTCCATTCCCAGGGTTGTCTCTTAGAAGGCCACCCACACACAATAATGCATCTTTAAGGACTGTCCACTTCCATGGTCATCCTCTTCATAGGCCAGTCACCTTAAAGTATTGCCAATTTTAAAGGTCCGTAAGCTTCCCAGGTCCACCTCTTAAAGGGCCAGTACACT
This sequence comes from Eleutherodactylus coqui, assembly GCF_035609145.1. NCBI lineage: Eukaryota > Metazoa > Chordata > Amphibia > Anura > Eleutherodactylidae > Eleutherodactylus > Eleutherodactylus coqui. The sequence continues at coordinate 119,963 of NW_027102176.1, read as the reverse complement.
TAAAATGCTGTTGTTTCGAGGGTTTGTACACAACCCTGGTCAACCTCTTAAAGGACATAATTCCCTAAATTTGTCACCTCTTCAAGGGTTTGTCCACTTCTAGGGTCTGCCTCTTAAAGGGCCAGTCCGCAAAACATGTCACATGTTCAAGTGGATTTCCACTTCATAAGCCACATTGACATTTCCAAAGGTCTGTCCATTCCCAGGGTTGTCTCTTAGAAGGCCACCCACACACAATAATGCATCTTTAAGGACTGTCCACTTCCATGGTCATCCTCTTCATAGGCCAGTCACCTTAAAGTATTGCCAATTTTAAAGGTCCGTAAGCTTCCCAGGTCCACCTCTTAAAGGGCCAGTACACTTAAAATGCTGTTGTTTCAAGGGTTTGTACACAACCCTGGTCAACCTCTTAAAGGACATAATTCCCTAAATTTGTCACCTCTTCAAGGGTTTGTCCACATCTAGGGTCTGCCTCTTAAAGGGCCAGTCATCAAAACATGTCACATGTTCAAGTGGATTTCCACTTCATAAGCCACATTGACATTTCCAAAGGTCTGTCCATTCCCAGGGTTGTCTCTTAGAAGGCCACCCACACACAATAATGCATCTTTAAGGACTGTCCACTTCCATGGTCATCCTCTTCATAGGCCAGTCACCTTAAAGTATTGCCAATTTTAAAGGTCCGTAAGCTTCCCAGGTCCACCTCTTAAAGGGCCAGTACACTTAAAATGCTGTTGTTTCGAGGGTTTGTACACAACCCTGGTCAACCTCTTAAAGGACATAATTCCCTAAATTTGTCACCTCTTCAAGGGTTTGTCCACTTCTAGGGTCTGCCTCTTAAAGGGCCAGTCCGCAAAACATGTCACATGTTCAAGTGGCTTTCCACTTCATAAGCCACATTGACATTTCCAAAGGTCTGTCCATTCCCAGGGTTGTCTCTTAGAAGGCCACCCACACACAATAATGCATCTTTAAGGACTGTCCACTTCCATGGTCATCCTCTTCATAGGCCAGTCACCTTAAAGTATTGCCAATTTTAAAGGTCCGTAAGCTTCCCAGGTCCACCTCTTAAAGGGCCAGTACACTTAAAATGCTGTTGTTTCGAGGGTTTGTACACAACCCTGGTCAACCTCTTAAAGGACATAATTCCCTAAATTTGTCACCTCTTCAAGGGTTTGTCCACTTCTAGGGTCTGCCTCTTAAAGGGCCAGTCCGCAAAACATGTCACATGTTCAAGTTGCTTTCCACTTCATAAGCCACATTGACATTTCCAAAGGTCTGTCCATTCCCAGGGTTGTCTCTTAGAAGGCCACCCACACACAATAATGCATCTTTAAGGACTGTCCACTTCCATGGTCATCCTCTTCATAGGCCAGTCACCTTAAAGTATTGCCAATTTTAAAGGTCCGTAAGCTTCCCAGGTCCACCTCTTAAAGGGCCAGTACACTTAAAATGCTGTTGTTTCGAGGGTTTGTACACAACCCTGGTCAACCTCTTAAAGGACATAATTCCCTAAATTTGTCACCTCTTCAAGGGTTTGTCCACTTCTAGGGTCTGCCTCTTAAAGGGCCAGTCCGCAAAACATGTCACATGTTCAAGTGGATTTCCACTTCATAAGCCACATTGACATTTCCAAAGGTCTGTCCATTCCCAGGGTTGTCTCTTAGAAGGCCACCCACACACAATAATGCATCTTTAAGGACTGTCCACTTCCATGGTCATCCTCTTCATAGGCCAGTCACCTTAAAGTATTGCCAATTTTAAAGGTCCGTAAGCTTCCCAGGTCCACCTCTTAAAGGGCCAGTACACTTAAAATGCTGTTGTTTCAAGGGTTTGTACACAACCCTGGTCAACCTCTTAAAGGACATAATTCCCTAAATTTGTCACCTCTTCAAGGGTTTGTCCACATCTAGGGTCTGCCTCTTAAAGGGCCAGTCATCAAAACATGTCACATGTTCAAGTGGATTTCCACTTCATAAGCCACATTGACATTTCCAAAGGTCTGTCCATTCCCAGGGTTGTCTCTTAGAAGGCCACCCACACACAATAATGCATCTTTAAGGACTGTCCACTTCCATGGTCATCCTCTTCATAGGCCAGTCACCTTAAAGTATTGCCAATTTTAAAGGTCTGTAAGCTTCCCAGGTCCACCTCTTAAAGGGCCAGTACACTTAAAATGCTGTTGTTTCGAGGGTTTGTACACAACCCTGGTCAACCTCTTAAAGGACATAATTCCCTAAATTTGTCACCTCTTCAAGGGTTTGTCCACTTCTAGGGTCTGCCTCTTAAAGGGCCAGTCCGCAAAACATGTCACATGTTCAAGTGGCTTTCCACTTCATAAGCCACATTGACATTTCCAAAGGTCTGTCCATTCCCAGGGTTGTCTCTTAGAAGGCCACCCACACACAATAATGCATCTTTAAGGACTGTCCACTTCCATGGTCATCCTCTTCATAGGCCAGTCACCTTAAAGTATTGCCAATTTTAAAGGTCCGTAAGCTTCCCAGGTCCACCTCTTAAAGGGCCAGTACACTTAAAATGCTGTTGTTTCGAGGGTTTGTACACAACCCTGGTCAACCTCTTAAAGGACATAATTCCCTAAATTTGTCACCTCTTCAAGGGTTTGTCCACTTCTAGGGTCTGCCTCTTAAAGGGCCAGTCCGCAAAACATGTCACATGTTCAAGTGGCTTTCCACTTCATAAGCCACATTGACATTTCCAAAGGTCTGTCCATTCCCAGGGTTGTCTCTTAGAAGGCCACCCACACACAATGATGCATCTTTAAGGACTGTCCACTTCCATGGTCATCCTCTTCATAGGCCAGTCACCTTAAAGTATTGCCAATTTTAAAGGTCTGTAAGCTTCCCAGGTCCACCTCTTAAAGGGCCAGTACACTTAAAATGCTGTTGTTTCAAGGGTTTGTACACAACCCTGGTCAACCTCTTAAAGGACATAATTCCCTAAATTTGTCACCTCTTCAAGGGTTTGTCCACTTCTAGGGTCTGCCTCTTAAAGGGCCAGTCCGCAAAACATGTCACATGTTCAAGTGGCTTTCCACTTCATAAGCCACATTGACATTTCCAAAGGTCTGTCCATTCCCAGGGTTGTCTCGTAGAAGGCCACCCACACACAATAATGCATCTTTAAGGACTGTCCACTTCCATGGTCATCCTCTTCATAGGCCAGTCACCTTAAAGTATTGCCAATTTTAAAGGTCCGTAAGCTTCCCAGGTCCACCTCTTAAAGGGCCAGTACACTTAAAATGCTGTTGTTTCGAGGGTTTGTACACAACCCTGGTCAACCTCTTAAAGGACATAATTCCCTAAATTTGTCACCTCTTCAAGGGTTTGTCCACTTCTAGGGTCTGCCTCTTAAAGGGCCAGTCCGCAAAACATGTCACATGTTCAAGTGGCTTTCCACTTCATAAGCCACATTGACATTTCCAAAGGTCTGTCCATTCCCAGGGTTGTCTCTTAGAAGGCCACCCACACACAATAATGCATCTTTAAGGACTGTCCAATTCCATGGTCATCCTCTTCATAGGCCAGTCACCTTAAAGTATTGCCAATTTTAAAGGTCTGTAAGCTTCCCAGGTCCACCTCTTAAAGGGCCAGTACACTTAAAATGCTGTTGTTTCAAGGGTTTGTACACAACCCTGGTCAACCTCTTAAAGGACATAATTCCCTAAATTTGTCACCTCTTCAAGGGTTTGTCCACATCTAGGGTCTGCCTCTTAAAGGGCCAGTCATCAAAACATGTCACATGTTCAAGTGGATTTCCACTTCATAAGCCACATTGACATTTCCAAAGGTCTGTCCATTCCCAGGGTTGTCTCTTAGAAGGCCACCCACACACAATAATGCATCTTTAAGGACTGTCCACTTCCATGGTCATCCTCTTCATAGGCCAGTCACCTTAAAGTATTGCCAATTTTAAAGGTCCGTAAGCTTCCCAGGTCCACCTCTTAAAGGGCCAGTACACTTAAAATGCTGTTGTTTCGAGGGTTTGTACACAACCCTGGTCAACCTCTTAAAGGACATAATTCCCTAAATTTGTCACCTCTTCAAGGGTTTGTCCACTTCTAGGGTCTGCCTCTTAAAGGGCCAGTCCGCAAAACATGTCACATGTTCAAGTGGCTTTCCACTTCATAAGCCACATTGACATTTCCAAAGGTCTGTCCATTCCCAGGGTTGTCTCTTAGAAGGCCACCCACACACAATAATGCATCTTTAAGGACTGTCCACTTCCATGGTCATCCTCTTCATAGGCCAGTCACCTTAAAGTATTGCCAATTTTAAAGGTCCGTAAGCTTCCCAGGTCCACCTCTTAAAGGGCCAGTACACTTAAAATGCTGTTGTTTCGAGGGTTTGTACACAACCCTGGTCAACCTCTTAAAGGACATAATTCCCTAAATTTGTCACCTCTTCAAGGGTTTGTCCACTTCTAGGGTCTGCCTCTTAAAGGGCCAGTCCGCAAAACATGTCACATGTTCAAGTGGCTTTCCACTTCATAAGCCACATTGACATTTCCAAAGGTCTGTCCATTCCCAGGGTTGTCTCTTAGAAGGCCACCCACACACAATAATGCATCTTTAAGGACTGTCCACTTCCATGGTCATCCTCTTCATAGGCCAGTCACCTTAAAGTATTGCCAATTTTAAAGGTCTGTAAGCTTCCCAGGTCCACCTCTTAAAGGGCCAGTACACTTAAAATGCTGTTGTTTCAAGGGTTTGTACACAACCCTGGTCAACCTCTTAAAGGACATAATTCCCTAAATTTGTCACCTCTTCAAGGGTTTGTCCACATCTAGGGTCTGCCTCTTAAAGGGCCAGTCATCAAAACATGTCACATGTTCAAGTGGATTTCCACTTCATAAGCCACATTGACATTTCCAAAGGTCTGTCCATTCCCAGGGTTGTCTCTTAGAAGGCCACCCACACACAATAATGCATCTTTAAGGACTGTCCACTTCCATGGTCATCCTCTTCATAGGCCAGTCACCTTAAAGTATTGCCAATTTTAAAGGTCCGTAAGCTTCCCAGGTCCACCTCTTAAAGGGCCAGTACACTTAAAATGCTGTTGTTTCGAGGGTTTGTACACAACCCTGGTCAACCTCTTAAAGGACATAATTCCCTAAATTTGTCACCTCTTCAAGGGTTTGTCCACTTCTAGGGTCTGCCTCTTAAAGGGCCAGTCCGCAAAACATGTCACATGTTCAAGTGGCTTTCCACTTCATAAGCCACATTGACATTTCCAAAGGTCTGTCCATTCCCAGGGTTGTCTCTTAGAAGGCCACCCACACACAATAATGCATCTTTAAGGACTGTCCACTTCCATGGTCATCCTCTTCATAGGCCAGTCACCTTAAAGTATTGCCAATTTTAAAGGTCCGTAAGCTTCCCAGGTCCACCTCTTAAAGGGCCAGTACACTTAAAATGCTGTTGTTTCAAGGGTTTGTACACAACCCTGGTCAACCTCTTAAAGGACATAATTCCCTAAATTTGTCACCTCTTCAAGGGTTTGTCCATATCTAGGGTCTGCCTCTTAAAGGGCCAGTCCGCAAAACATGTCACATGTTCAAGTGGCTTTCCACTTCATAAGCCACATTGACATTTCCAAAGGTCTGTCCATTCCCAGGGTTGTCTCTTAGAAGGCCACCCACACACAATGATGCATCTTTAAGGACTGTCCACTTCCATGGTCATCCTCTTCATAGGCCAGTCACCTTAAAGTATTGCCAATTTTAAAGGTCTGTAAGCTTCCCAGGTCCACCTCTTAAAGGGCCAGTACACTTAAAATGCTGTTGTTTCAAGGGTTTGTACACAACCCTGGTCAACCTCTTAAAGGACATAATTCCCTAAATTTGTCACCTCTTCAAGGGTTTGTCCACATCTAGGGTCTGCCTCTTAAAGGGCCAGTCATCAAAACATGTCACATGTTCAAGTGGATTTCCACTTCATAAGCCACATTGACATTTCCAAAGGTCTGTCCATTCCCAGGGTTGTCTCTTAGAAGGCCACCCACACACAATAATGCATCTTTAAGGACTGTCCACTTCCATGGTCATCCTCTTCATAGGCCAGTCACCTTAAAGTATTGCCAATTTTAATGGTCCGTAAGCTTCCCAGGTCCACCTCTTAAAGGGCCAGTACACTTAAAATGCTGTTGTTTCGAGGGTTTGTACACAACCCTGGTCAACCTCTTAAAGGACATAATTCCCTAAATTTGTCACCTCTTCAAGGGTTTGTCCACATCTAGGGTCTGCCTCTTAAAGGGCCAGTCATCAAAACATGTCACATGTTCAAGTGGATTTCCACTTCATTAGCCACATTGACATTTCCAAAGGTCTGTCCATTCCCAGGGTTGTCTCTTAGAAGGCCACCCACACACAATAATGCATCTTTAAGGACTGTCCACTTCCATGGTCATCCTCTTCATAGGCCAGTCACCTTAAAGTATTGCCAATTTTAAAGGTCCGTAAGCTTCCCAGGTCCACCTCTTAAAGGGCCAGTACACTTAAAATGCTGTTGTTTCGAGGGTTTGTACACAACCCTGGTCAACCTCTTAAAGGACATAATTCCGTAAATGTGTCACCTCTTCAAGGGTTTGTCCACTTCTAGGGTCTGCCTCTTAAAGGGCCAGTCCGCAAAACATGTCACATGTTCAAGTGGCTTTCCACTTCATAAGCCACATTGACATTTCCAAAGGTCTGTCCATTCCCAGAGTTGTCTCTTAGAAGGCCACCCACACACAATAATGCATCTTTAAGGACTGTCCACTTCCATGGTCATCCTCTTCATAGGCCAGTCACCTTAAAGTATTGCCAATTTTAAAGGTCTGTAAGCTTCCCAGGTCCACCTCTTAAAGGGCCAGTACACTTAAAATGCTGTTGTTTCAAGGGTTTGTACACAACCCTGGTCAACCTCTTAAAGGACATAATTCCCTAAATTTGTCACCTCTTCAAGGGTTTGTCCACATCTAGGGTCTGCCTCTTAAAGGGCCAGTCATCAAAACATGTCACATGTTCAAGTGGATTTCCACTTCATAAGCCACATTGACATTTCCAAAGGTCTGTCCATTCCCAGGGTTGTCTCTTAGAAGGCCACCCACACACAATAATGCATCTTTAAGGACTGTCCACTTCCATGGTCATCCTCTTCATAGGCCAGTCACCTTAAAGTATTGCCAATTTTAAAGGTCCGTAAGCTTCCCAGGTCCACCTCTTAAAGGGCCAGTACACTTAAAATGCTGTTGTTTCGAGGGTTTGTACACAACCCTGGTCAACCTCTTAAAGGACATAATTCCCTAAATGTGTCACCTCTTCAAGGGTTTGTCCACTTCTAGGGTCTGCCTCTTAAAGGGCCAGTCCGCAAAACATGTCACATGTTCAAGTGGCTTTCCACTTCATAAGCCACATTGACATTTCCAAAGGTCTGTCCATTCCCAGGGTTGTCTCTTAGAAGGCCACCCACACACAGTAATGCATCTTTAAGGACTGTCCACTTCCATGGTCATCCTCTTCATAGGCCAGTCACCTTAAAGTATTGCCAATTTTAAAGGTCTGTAAGCTTCCCAGGTCCACCTCTTAAAGGGCCAGTACACTTAAAATGCTGTTGTTTCAAGGGTTTGTACACAACCCTGGTCAACCTCTTAAAGGACATAATTCCCTAAATTTGTCACCTCTTCAAGGGTTTGTCCACATCTAGGGTCTGCCTCTTAAAGGGCCAGTCATCAAAACATGTCACATGTTCAAGTGGATTTCCACTTCATAAGCCACATTGACATTTCCAAAGGTCTGTCCATTCCCAGGGTTGTCTCTTAGAAGGCCACCCACACACAATAATGCATCTTTAAGGACTGTCCACTTCCATGGTCATCCTCTTCATAGGCCAGTCACCTTAAAGTATTGCCAATTTTAAAGGTCCGTAAGCTTCCCAGGTCCACCTCTTAAAGGGCCAGTACACTTAAAATGCTGTTGTTTCGAGGGTTTGTACACAACCCTGGTCAACCTCTTAAAGGACATAATTCCCTAAATTTGTCACCTCTTCAAGGGTTTGTCCATATCTAGGGTCTGCCTCTTAAAGGGCCAGTCCGCAAAACATGTCACATGTTCAAGTGGCTTTCCACTTCATAAGCCACATTGACATTTCCAAAGGTCTGTCCATTCCCAGGGTTGTCTCTTAGAAGGCCACCCACACACAATGATGCATCTTTAAGGACTGTCCACTTCCATGGTCATCCTCTTCATAGGCCAGTCACCTTAAAGTATTGCCAATTTTAAAGGTCTGTAAGCTTCCCAGGTCCACCTCTTAAAGGGCCAGTACACTTAAAATGCTGTTGTTTCAAGGGTTTGTACACAACCCTGGTCAACCTCTTAAAGGACATAATTCCCTAAATTTGTCACCTCTTCAAGGGTTTGTCCACATCTAGGGTCTGCCTCTTAAAGGGCCAGTCATCAAAACATGTCACATGTTCAAGTGGATTTCCACTTCATAAGCCACATTGACATTTCCAAAGGTCTGTCCATTCCCAGGGTTGTCTCTTAGAAGGCCACCCACACACAATAATGCATCTTTAAGGACTGTCCATTTCCATGGTCATCCTCTTCATAGGCCAGTCACCTTAAAGTATTGCCAATTTTAATGGTCCGTAAGCTTCCCAGGTCCACCTCTTAAAGGGCCAGTACACTTAAAATGCTGTTGTTTCGAGGGTTTGTACACAACCCTGGTCAACCTCTTAAAGGACATAATTCCCTAAATTTGTCACCTCTTCAAGGGTTTGTCCACTTCTAGGGTCTGCCTCTTAAAGGGCCAGTCCGCAAAACATGTCACATGTTCAAGTGGCTTTCCACTTCATAAGCCACATTGACATTTCCAAAGGTCTGTCCATTCCCAGGGTTGTCTCGTAGAAGGCCACCCACACACAATAATGCATCTTTAAGGACTGTCCACTTCCATGGTCATCCTCTTCATAGGCCAGTCACCTTAAAGTATTGCCAATTTTAAAGGTCCGTAAGCTTCCCAGGTCCACCTCTTAAAGGGCCAGTACACTTAAAATGCTGTTGTTTCGAGGGTTTGTACACAACCCTGGTCAACCTCTTAAAGGACATAATTCCCTAAATTTGTCACCTCTTCAAGGGTTTGTCCACTTCTAGGGTCTGCCTCTTAAAGGGCCAGTCCGCAAAACATGTCACATGTTCAAGTGGCTTTCCACTTCATAAGCCACATTGACATTTCCAAAGGTCTGTCCATTCCCAGGGTTGTCTCTTAGAAGGCCACCCACACACAATAATGCATCTTTAAGGACTGTCCACTTCCATGGTCATCCTCTTCATAGGCCAGTCACCTTAAAGTATTGCCAATTTTAAAGGTCTGTAAGCTTCCCAGGTCCACCTCTTAAAGGGCCAGTACACTTAAAATGCTGTTGTTTCAAGGGTTTGTACACAACCCTGGTCAACCTCTTAAAGGACATAATTCCCTAAATTTGTCACCTCTTCAAGGGTTTGTCCACATCTAGGGTCTGCCTCTTAAAGGGCCAGTCATCAAAACATGTCACATGTTCAAGTGGATTTCCACTTCATAAGCCACATTGACATTTCCAAAGGTCTGTCCATTCCCAGGGTTCTCTTAGAAGGCCACCCACACACAATAATGCATCTTTAAGGACTGTCCACTTCCATGGTCATCCTCTTCATAGGCCAGTCACCTTAAAGTATTGCCAATTTTAAAGGTCCGTAAGCTTCCCAGGTCCACCTCTTAAAGGGCCAGTACACTTAAAATGCTGTTGTTTCGAGGGTTTGTACACAACCCTGGTCAACCTCTTAAAGGACATAATTCCCTAAATCTGTCACCTCTTCAAGGGTTTGTCCACTTCTAGGGTCTGCCTCTTAAAGGGCCAGTCCGCAAAACATGTCACATGTTCAAGTGGCTTTCCACTTCATAAGCCACATTGACATTTCCAAAGGTCTGTCCATTCCCAGGGTTGTCTCTTAGAAGGCCACCCACACACAATAATGCATCTTTAAGGACTGTCCACTTCCATGGTCATCCTCTTCATAGGCCAGTCACCTTAAAGTATTGCCAATTTTAAAGGTCTGTAAGCTTCCCAGGTCCACCTCTTAAAGGGCCAGTACACTTAAAATGCTGTTGTTTCAAGGGTTTGTACACAACCCTGGTCAACCTCTTAAAGGACATAATTCCCTAAATTTGTCACCTCTTCAAGGGTTTGTCCACATCTAGGGTCTGTTTCTTAAAGGGCCAGTCATCAAAACATGTCACATGTTCAAGTGGCTTTCCACTTCATAAGCCACATTGACATTTCCAAAGGTCTGTCCATTCCCAGGGTTGTCTCTTAGAAGGCCACCCACACACAGTAATGCATCTTTAAGGACTGTCCACTTCCATGGTCATCCTCTTCATAGGCCAGTCACCTTAAAGTATTGCCAATTTTAAAGGTCTGTAAGCTTCCCAGGTCCACCTCTTAAAGGGCTAGTACACTTAAAATGCTGTTGTTTCAAGGGTTTGTACACAACCCTGGTCAACCTCTTAAAGGACATAATTCCCTAAATGTGTCACCTCTTCAAGGGTTTGTCCACATCTAGGGTCTGCCTCTTAAAGGGCCAGTCATCAAAACATGTCACATGTTCAAGTGGATTTCCACTTCATTAGCCACATTGACATTTCCAAAGGTCTGTCCATTCCCAGGGTTGTCTCTTAGAAGGCCACCCACACACAATAATGCATCTTTAAGGACTGTCCACTTCCATGGTCATCCTCTTCATAGGCCAGTCACCTTAAAGTATTGCCAATTTTAAAGGTCCGTAAGCTTCCCAGGTCCACCTCTTAAAGGGCCAGTACACTTAAAATGCTGTTGTTTCGAGGGTTTGTACACAACCCTAGTCAACCTCTTAAAGGACATAATTCCGTAAATGTGTCACCTCTTCAAGGGTTTGTCCACTTCTAGGGTCTGCCTCTTAAAGGGCCAGTCCGCAAAACATGTCACATGTTCAAGTGGCTTTCCACTTCATAAGCCACATTGACATTTCCAAAGGTCTGTCCATTCCCAGGGTTGTCTCTTAGAAGGCCACCCACACACAATAATGCATCTTTAAGGACTGTCCACTTCCATGGTCATCCTCTTCATAGGCCAGTCACCTTAAAGTATTGCCAATTTTAAAGGTCTGTAAGCTTCCCAGGTCCACCTCTTAAAGGGCCAGTACACTTAAAATGCTGTTGTTTCAAGGGTTTGTACACAACCCTGGTCAACCTCTTAAAGGACATAATTCCCTAAATTTGTCACCTCTTCAAGGGTTTGTCCACATCTAGGGTCTGCCTCTTAAAGGGCCAGTCATCAAAACATGTCACATGTTCAAGTGGATTTCCACTTCATAAGCCACATTGACATTTCCAAAGGTCTGTCCATTCCCAGGGTTGTCTCTTAGAAGGCCACCCACACACAATAATGCATCTTTAAGGACTGTCCACTTCCATGGTCATCCTCTTCATAGGCCAGTCACCTTAAAGTATTGCCAATTTTAAAGGTCCGTAAGCTTCCCAGGTCCACCTCTTAAAGGGCCAGTACACTTAAAATGCTGTTGTTTCGAGGGTTTGTACACAACCCTGGTCAACCTCTTAAAGGACATAATTCCCTAAATGTGTCACCTCTTCAAGGGTTTGTCCACTTCTAGGGTCTGCCTCTTAAAGGGCCAGTCCGCAAAACATGTCACATGTTCAAGTGGCTTTCCACTTCATAAGCCACATTGACATTTCCAAAGGTCTGTCCATTCCCAGGGTTGTCTCTTAGAAGGCCACCCACACACAGTAATGCATCTTTAAGGACTGTCCACTTCCATGGTCATCCTCTTCATAGGCCAGTCACCTTAAAGTATTGCCAATTTTAAAGGTCTGTAAGCTTCCCAGGTCCACCTCTTAAAGGGCCAGTACACTTAAAATGCTGTTGTTTCAAGGGTTTGTACACAACCCTGGTCAACCTCTTAAAGGACATAATTCCCTAAATTTGTCACCTCTTCAAGGGTTTGTCCACATCTAGGGTCTGCCTCTTAAAGGGCCAGTCATCAAAACATGTCACATGTTCAAGTGGATTTCCACTTCATAAGCCACATTGACATTTCCAAAGGTCTGTCCATTCCCAGGGTTCTCTTAGAAGGCCACCCACACACAATAATGCATCTTTAAGGACTGTCCACTTCCATGGTCATCCTCTTCATAGGCCAGTCACCTTAAAGTATTGCCAATTTTAAAGGTCCGTAAGCTTCCCAGGTCCACCTCTTAAAGGGCCAGTACACTTAAAATGCTGTTGTTTCAAGGGTTTGTACACAACCCTGGTCAACCTCTTAAAGGACATAATTCCCTAAATTTGTCACCTCTTCAAGGGTTTGTCCACATCTAGGGTCTGCCTCTTAAAGGGCCAGTCATCAAAACATGTCACATGTTCAAGTGGATTTCCACTTCATTAGCCACATTGACATTTCCAAAGGTCTGTCCATTCCCAGGGTTGTCTCTTAGAAGGCCACCCACACACAATAATGCATCTTTAAGGACTGTCCACTTCCATGGTCATCCTCTTCATAGGCCAGTCACCTTAAAGTATTGCCAATTTTAAAGGTCCGTAAGCTTCCCAGGTCCACCTCTTAAAGGGCCAGTACACTTAAAATGCTGTTGTTTCGAGGGTTTGTACACAACCCTGGTCAACCTCTTAAAGGACATAATTCTGTAAATGTGTCACCTCTTCAAGGGTTTGTCCACTTCTAGGGTCTGCCTCTTAAAGGGCCAGTCCGCAAAACATGTCACATGTTCAAGTGGCTTTCCACTTCATAAGCCACATTGACATTTCCAAAGGTCTGTCCATTCCCAGAGTTGTCTCTTAGAAGGCCACCCACACACAATAATGCATCTTTAAGGACTGTCCACTTCCATGGTCATCCTCTTCATAGGCCAGTCACCTTAAAGTATTGCCAATTTTAAAGGTCTGTAAGCTTCCCAGGTCCACCTCTTAAAGGGCCAGTACACTTAAAATGCTGTTGTTTCAAGGGTTTGTACACAACCCTGGTCAACCTCTTAAAGGACATAATTCCCTAAATTTGTCACCTCTTCAAGGGTTTGTCCACATCTAGGGTCTGCCTCTTAAAGGGCCAGTCATCAAAACATGTCACATGTTCAAGTGGATTTCCACTTCATAAGCCACATTGACATTTCCAAAGGTCTGTCCATTCCCAGGGTTGTCTCTTAGAAGGCCACCCACACACAATAATGCATCTTTAAGGACTGTCCACTTCCATGGTCATCCTCTTCATAGGCCAGTCACCTTAAAGTATTGCCAATTTTAAAGGTCCGTAAGCTTCCCAGGTCCACCTCTTAAAGGGCCAGTACACTTAAAATGCTGTTGTTTCGAGGGTTTGTACACAACCCTGGTCAACCTCTTAAAGGACATAATTCCCTAAATTTGTCACCTCTTCAAGGGTTTGTCCACATCTAGGGTCTGCCTCTTAAAGGGCCAGTCATCAAAACATGTCACATGTTCAAGTGGATTTCCACTTCATTAGCCACATTGACATTTCCAAAGGTCTGTCCATTCCCAGGGTTGTCTCTTAGAAGGCCACCCACACACAATAATGCATCTTTAAGGACTGTCCACTTCCATGGTCATCCTCTTCATAGGCCAGTCACCTTAAAGTATTGCCAATTTTAAAGGTCCGTAAGCTTCCCAGGTCCACCTCTTAAAGGGCCAGTACACTTAAAATGCTGTTGTTTCGAGGGTTTGTACACAACCCTGGTCAACCTCTTAAAGGACATAATTCCGTAAATGTGTCACCTCTTCAAGGGTTTGTCCACTTCTAGGGTCTGCCTCTTAAAGGGCCAGTCCGCAAAACATGTCACATGTTCAAGTGGCTTTCCACTTCATAAGCCACATTGACATTTCCAAAGGTCTGTCCATTCCCAGAGTTGTCTCTTAGAAGGCCACCCACACACAATAATGCATCTTTAAGGACTGTCCACTTCCATGGTCATCCTCTTCATAGGCCAGTCACCTTAAAGTATTGCCAATTTTAAAGGTCTGTAAGCTTCCCAGGTCCACCTCTTAAAGGGCCAGTACACTTAAAATGCTGTTGTTTCAAGGGTTTGTACACAACCCTGGTCAACCTCTTAAAGGACATAATTCCCTAAATTTGTCACCTCTTCAAGGGTTTGTCCACATCTAGGGTCTGCCTCTTAAAGGGCCAGTCATCAAAACATGTCACATGTTCAAGTGGATTTCCACTTCATAAGCCACATTGACATTTCCAAAGGTCTGTCCATTCCCAGGGTTGTCTCTTAGAAGGCCACCCACACACAATAATGCATCTTTAAGGACTGTCCACTTCCATGGTCATCCTCTTCATAGGCCAGTCACCTTAAAGTATTGCCAATTTTAAAGGTCCGTAAGCTTCCCAGGTCCACCTCTTAAAGGGCCAGTACACTTAAAATGCTGTTGTTTCGAGGGTTTGTACACAACCCTGGTCAACCTCTTAAAGGACATAATTCCCTAAATGTGTCACCTCTTCAAGGGTTTGTCCACTTCTAGGGTCTGCCTCTTAAAGGGCCAGTCCGCAAAACATGTCACATGTTCAAGTGGCTTTCCACTTCATAAGCCACATTGACATTTCCAAAGGTCTGTCCATTCCCAGGGTTGTCTCTTAGAAGGCCACCCACACACAGTAATGCATCTTTAAGGACTGTCCACTTCCATGGTCATCCTCTTCATAGGCCAGTCACCTTAAAGTATTGCCAATTTTAAAGGTCTGTAAGCTTCCCAGGTCCACCTCTTAAAGGGCCAGTACACTTAAAATGCTGTTGTTTCAAGGGTTTGTACACAACCCTGGTCAACCTCTTAAAGGACATAATTCCCTAAATTTGTCACCTCTTCAAGGGTTTGTCCACATCTAGGGTCTGCCTCTTAAAGGGCCAGTCATCAAAACATGTCACATGTTCAAGTGGATTTCCACTTCATAAGCCACATTGACATTTCCAAAGGTCTGTCCATTCCCAGGGTTGTCTCTTAGAAGGCCACCCACACACAATAATGCATCTTTAAGGACTGTCCACTTCCATGGTCATCCTCTTCATAGGCCAGTCACCTTAAAGTATTGCCAATTTTAAAGGTCCGTAAGCTTCCCAGGTCCACCTCTTAAAGGGCCAGTACACTTAAAATGCTGTTGTTTCGAGGGTTTGTACACAACCCTGGTCAACCTCTTAAAGGACATAATTCCCTAAATTTGTCACCTCTTCAAGGGTTTGTCCATATCTAGGGTCTGCCTCTTAAAGGGCCAGTCCGCAAAACATGTCACATGTTCAAGTGGCTTTCCACTTCATAAGCCACATTGACATTTCCAAAGGTCTGTCCATTCCCAGGGTTGTCTCTTAGAAGGCCACCCACACACAATGATGCATCTTTAAGGACTGTCCACTTCCATGGTCATCCTCTTCATAGGCCAGTCACCTTAAAGTATTGCCAATTTTAAAGGTCTGTAAGCTTCCCAGGTCCACCTCTTAAAGGGCCAGTACACTTAAAATGCTGTTGTTTCAAGGGTTTGTACACAACCCTGGTCAACCTCTTAAAGGACATAATTCCCTAAATTTGTCACCTCTTCAAGGGTTTGTCCACATCTAGGGTCTGCCTCTTAAAGGGCCAGTCATCAAAACATGTCACATGTTCAAGTGGATTTCCACTTCATAAGCCACATTGACATTTCCAAAGGTCTGTCCATTCCCAGGGTTGTCTCTTAGAAGGCCACCCACACACAATAATGCATCTTTAAGGACTGTCCACTTCCATGGTCATCCTCTTCATAGGCCAGTCACCTTAAAGTATTGCCAATTTTAATGGTCCGTAAGCTTCCCAGGTCCACCTCTTAAAGGGCCAGTACACTTAAAATGCTGTTGTTTCGAGGGTTTGTACACAACCCTGGTCAACCTCTTAAAGGACATAATTCCCTAAATTTGTCACCTCTTCAAGGGTTTGTCCACTTCTAGGGTCTGCCTCTTAAAGGGCCAGTCCGCAAAACATGTCACATGTTCAAGTGGCTTTCCACTTCATAAGCCACATTGACATTTCCAAAGGTCTGTCCATTCCCAGGGTTGTCTCGTAGAAGGCCACCCACACACAATAATGCATCTTTAAGGACTGTCCACTTCCATGGTCATCCTCTTCATAGGGCAGTCACCTTAAAGTATTGCCAATTTTAAAGGTCCGTAAGCTTCCCAGGTCCACCTCTTAAAGGGCCAGTACACTTAAAATGCTGTTGTTTCGAGGGTTTGTACACAACCCTGGTCAACCTCTTAAAGGACATAATTCCCTAAATTTGTCACCTCTTCAAGGGTTTGTCCACTTCTAGGGTCTGCCTCTTAAAGGGCCAGTCCGCAAAACATGTCACATGTTCAAGTGGCTTTCCACTTCATAAGCCACATTGACATTTCCAAAGGTCTGTCCATTCCCAGGGTTGTCTCTTAGAAGGCCACCCACACACAATAATGCATCTTTAAGGACTGTCCACTTCCATGGTCATCCTCTTCATAGGCCAGTCACCTTAAAGTATTGCCAATTTTAAAGGTCTGTAAGCTTCCCAGGTCCACCTCTTAAAGGGCCAGTACACTTAAAATGCTGTTGTTTCAAGGGTTTGTACACAACCCTGGTCAACCTCTTAAAGGACATAATTCCCTAAATTTGTCACCTCTTCAAGGGTTTGTCCACATCTAGGGTCTGCCTCTTAAAGGGCCAGTCATCAAAACATGTCACATGTTCAAGTGGATTTCCACTTCATAAGCCACATTGACATTTCCAAAGGTCTGTCCATTCCCAGGGTTCTCTTAGAAGGCCACCCACACACAATAATGCATCTTTAAGGACTGTCCACTTCCATGGTCATCCTCTTCATAGGCCAGTCACCTTAAAGTATTGCCAATTTTAAAGGTCCGTAAGCTTCCCAGGTCCACCTCTTAAAGGGCCAGTACACTTAAAATGCTGTTGTTTCGAGGGTTTGTACACAACCCTGGTCAACCTCTTAAAGGACATAATTCCCTAAATCTGTCACCTCTTCAAGGGTTTGTCCACTTCTAGGGTCTGCCTCTTAAAGGGCCAGTCCGCAAAACATGTCACATGTTCAAGTGGCTTTCCACTTCATAAGCCACATTGACATTTCCAAAGGTCTGTCCATTCCCAGGGTTGTCTCTTAGAAGGCCACCCACACACAATAATGCATCTTTAAGGACTGTCCACTTCCATGGTCATCCTCTTCATAGGCCAGTCACCTTAAAGTATTGCCAATTTTAAAGGTCTGTAAGCTTCCCAGGTCCACCTCTTAAAGGGCCAGTACACTTAAAATGCTGTTGTTTCAAGGGTTTGTACACAACCCTGGTCAACCTCTTAAAGGACATAATTCCCTAAATTTGTCACCTCTTCAAGGGTTTGTCCACATCTAGGGTCTGTTTCTTAAAGGGCCAGTCATCAAAACATGTCACATGTTCAAGTGGATTTCCACTTCATAAGCCACATTGACATTTCCAAAGGTCTGTCCATTCCCAGGGTTGTCTCTTAGAAGGCCACCCACACACAGTAATGCATCTTTAAGGACTGTCCACTTCCATGGTCATCCTCTTCATAGGCCAGTCACCTTAAAGTATTGCCAATTTTAAAGGTCTGTAAGCTTCCCAGGTCCACCTCTTAAAGGGCCAGTACACTTAAAATGCTGTTGTTTCAAGGGTTTGTACACAACCCTGGTCAACCTCTTAAAGGACATAATTCCCTAAATGTGTCACCTCTTCAAGGGTTTGTCCACATCTAGGGTCTGCCTCTTAAAGGGCCAGTCATCAAAACATGTCACATGTTCAAGTGGATTTCCACTTCATTAGCCACATTGACATTTCCAAAGGTCTGTCCATTCCCAGGGTTGTCTCTTAGAAGGCCACCCACACACAATAATGCATCTTTAAGGACTGTCCACTTCCATGGTCATCCTCTTCATAGGCCAGTCACCTTAAAGTATTGCCAATTTTAAAGGTCCGTAAGCTTCCCAGGTCCACCTCTTAAAGGGCCAGTACACTTAAAATGCTGTTGTTTCGAGGGTTTGTACACAACCCTAGTCAACCTCTTAAAGGACATAATTCCGTAAATGTGTCACCTCTTCAAGGGTTTGTCCACTTCTAGGGTCTGCCTCTTAAAGGGCCAGTCCGCAAAACATGTCACATGTTCAAGTGGCTTTCCACTTCATAAGCCACATTGACATTTCCAAAGGTCTGTCCATTCCCAGGGTTGTCTCTTAGAAGGCCACCCACACACAATAATGCATCTTTAAGGACTGTCCACTTCCATGGTCATCCTCTTCATAGGCCAGTCACCTTAAAGTATTGCCAATTTTAAAGGTCTGTAAGCTTCCCAGGTCCACCTCTTAAAGGGCCAGTACACTTAAAATGCTGTTGTTTCAAGGGTTTGTACACAACCCTGGTCAACCTCTTAAAGGACATAATTCCCTAAATTTGTCACCTCTTCAAGGGTTTGTCCACATCTAGGGTCTGCCTCTTAAAGGGCCAGTCATCAAAACATGTCACATGTTCAAGTGGATTTCCACTTCATAAGCCACATTGACATTTCCAAAGGTCTGTCCATTCCCAGGGTTGTCTCTTAGAAGGCCACCCACACACAATAATGCATCTTTAAGGACTGTCCACTTCCATGGTCATCCTCTTCATAGGCCAGTCACCTTAAAGTATTGCCAATTTTAAAGGTCCGTAAGCTTCCCAGGTCCACCTCTTAAAGGGCCAGTACACTTAAAATGCTGTTGTTTCGAGGGTTTGTACACAACCCTGGTCAACCTCTTAAAGGACATAATTCCCTAAATGTGTCACCTCTTCAAGGGTTTGTCCACTTCTAGGGTCTGCCTCTTAAAGGGCCAGTCCGCAAAACATGTCACATGTTCAAGTGGCTTTCCACTTCATAAGCCACATTGACATTTCCAAAGGTCTGTCCATTCCCAGGGTTGTCTCTTAGAAGGCCACCCACACACAGTAATGCATCTTTAAGGACTGTCCACTTCCATGGTCATCCTCTTCATAGGCCAGTCACCTTAAAGTATTGCCAATTTTAAAGGTCTGTAAGCTTCCCAGGTCCACCTCTTAAAGGGCCAGTACACTTAAAATGCTGTTGTTTCAAGGGTTTGTACACAACCCTGGTCAACCTCTTAAAGGACATAATTCCCTAAATTTGTCACCTCTTCAAGGGTTTGTCCACATCTAGGGTCTGCCTCTTAAAGGGCCAGTCATCAAAACATGTCACATGTTCAAGTGGATTTCCACTTCATAAGCCACATTGACATTTCCAAAGGTCTGTCCATTCCCAGGGTTCTCTTAGAAGGCCACCCACACACAATAATGCATCTTTAAGGACTGTCCACTTCCATGGTCATCCTCTTCATAGGCCAGTCACCTTAAAGTATTGCCAATTTTAAAGGTCCGTAAGCTTCCCAGGTCCACCTCTTAAAGGGCCAGTACACTTAAAATGCTGTTGTTTCAAGGGTTTGTACACAACCCTGGTCAACCTCTTAAAGGACATAATTCCCTAAATTTGTCACCTCTTCAAGGGTTTGTCCACATCTAGGGTCTGCCTCTTAAAGGGCCAGTCATCAAAACATGTCACATGTTCAAGTGGATTTCCACTTCATTAGCCACATTGACATTTCCAAAGGTCTGTCCATTCCCAGGGTTGTCTCTTAGAAGGCCACCCACACACAATAATGCATCTTTAAGGACTGTCCACTTCCATGGTCATCCTCTTCATAGGCCAGTCACCTTAAAGTATTGCCAATTTTAAAGGTCCGTAAGCTTCCCAGGTCCACCTCTTAAAGGGCCAGTACACTTAAAATGCTGTTGTTTCGAGGGTTTGTACACAACCCTGGTCAACCTCTTAAAGGACATAATTCCGTAAATGTGTCACCTCTTCAAGGGTTTGTCCACTTCTAGGGTCTGCCTCTTAAAGGGCCAGTCCGCAAAACATGTCACATGTTCAAGTGGCTTTCCACTTCATAAGCCACATTGACATTTCCAAAGGTCTGTCCATTCCCAGAGTTGTCTCTTAGAAGGCCACCCACACACAATAATGCATCTTTAAGGACTGTCCACTTCCATGGTCATCCTCTTCATAGGCCAGTCACCTTAAAGTATTGCCAATTTTAAAGGTCTGTAAGCTTCCCAGGTCCACCTCTTAAAGGGCCAGTACACTTAAAATGCTGTTGTTTCAAGGGTTTGTACACAACCCTGGTCAACCTCTTAAAGGACATAATTCCCTAAATTTGTCACCTCTTCAAGGGTTTGTCCACATCTAGGGTCTGCCTCTTAAAGGGCCAGTCATCAAAACATGTCACATGTTCAAGTGGATTTCCACTTCATAAGCCACATTGACATTTCCAAAGGTCTGTCCATTCCCAGGGTTGTCTCTTAGAAGGCCACCCACACACAATAATGCATCTTTAAGGACTGTCCACTTCCATGGTCATCCTCTTCATAGGCCAGTCACCTTAAAGTATTGCCAATTTTAAAGGTCCATAAGCTTCCCAGGTCCACCTCTTAAAGGGCCAGTACACTTAAAATGCTGTTGTTTCGAGGGTTTGTACACAACCCTGGTCAACCTCTTAAAGGACATAATTCCCTAAATTTGTCACCTCTTCAAGGGTTTGTCCACTTCTAGGGTCTGCCTCTTAAAGGGCCAGTCCGCAAAACATGTCACATGTTCAAGTGGCTTTCCACTTCATAAGCCACATTGACATTTCCAAAGGTCTGTCCATTCCCAGGGTTGTCTCTTAGAAGGCCACCCACACACAATAATGCATCTTTAAGGACTGTCCACTTCCATGGTCATCCTCTTCATAGGCCAGTCACCTTAAAGTATTGCCAATTTTAAAGGTCCGTAAGCTTCCCAGGTCCACCTCTTAAAGGGCCAGTACACTTAAAATGCTGTTGTTTCGAGGGTTTGTACACAACCCTGGTCAACCTCTTAAAGGACATAATTCCCTAAATTTGTCACCTCTTCAAGGGTTTGTCCACTTCTAGGGTCTGCCTCTTAAAGGGCCAGTCCGCAAAACATGTCACATGTTCAAGTGGCTTTCCACTTCATAAGCCACATTGACATTTCCAAAGGTCTGTCCATTCCCAGGGTTGTCTCTTAGAAGGCCACCCACACACAGTAATGCATCTTTAAGGACTGTCCACTTCCATGGTCATCCTCTTCATAGGCCAGTCACCTTAAAGTATTGCCAATTTTAAAGGTCTGTAAGCTTCCCAGGTCCACCTCTTAAAGGGCCAGTACACTTAAAATGCTGTTGTTTCAAGGGTTTGTACACAACCCTGGTCAACCTCTTAAAGGACATAATTCCCTAAATTTGTCACCTCTTCAAGGGTTTGTCCACATCTAGGGTCTGCCTCTTAAAGGGCCAGTCATCAAAACATGTCACATGTTCAAGTGGATTTCCACTTCATAAGCCACATTGACATTTCCAAAGGTCTGTCCATTCCCAGGGTTGTCTCTTAGAAGGCCACCCACACACAATAATGCATCTTTAAGGACTGTCCACTTCCATGGTCATCCTCTTCATAGGCCAGTCACCTTAAAGTATTGCCAATTTTAAAGGTCCGTAAGCTTCCCAGGTCCACCTCTTAAAGGGCCAGTACACTTAAAATGCTGTTGTTTCGAGGGTTTGTACACAACCCTGGTCAACCTCTTAAAGGACATAATTCCCTAAATTTGTCACCTCTTCAAGGGTTTGTCCATATCTAGGGTCTGCCTCTTAAAGGGCCAGTCCGCAAAACATGTCACATGTTCAAGTGGCTTTCCACTTCATAAGCCACATTGACATTTCCAAAGGTCTGTCCATTCCCAGGGTTGTCTCTTAGAAGGCCACCCACACACAATGATGCATCTTTAAGGACTGTCCACTTCCATGGTCATCCTCTTCATAGGCCAGTCACCTTAAAGTATTGCCAATTTTAAAGGTCTGTAAGCTTCCCAGGTCCACCTCTTAAAGGGCCAGTACACTTAAAATGCTGTTGTTTCAAGGGTTTGTACACAACCCTGGTCAACCTCTTAAAGGACATAATTCCCTAAATTTGTCACCTCTTCAAGGGTTTGTCCACATCTAGGGTCTGCCTCTTAAAGGGCCAGTCATCAAAACATGTCACATGTTCAAGTGGATTTCCACTTCATAAGCCACATTGACATTTCCAAAGGTCTGTCCATTCCCAGGGTTGTCTCTTAGAAGGCCACCCACACACAATAATGCATCTTTAAGGACTGTCCACTTCCATGGTCATCCTCTTCATAGGCCAGTCACCTTAAAGTATTGCCAATTTTAATGGTCCGTAAGCTTCCCAGGTCCACCTCTTAAAGGGCCAGTACACTTAAAATGCTGTTGTTTCGAGGGTTTGTACACAACCCTGGTCAACCTCTTAAAGGACATAATTCCCTAAATTTGTCACCTCTTCAAGGGTTTGTCCACTTCTAGGGTCTGCCTCTTAAAGGGCCAGTCCGCAAAACATGTCACATGTTCAAGTGGCTTTCCACTTCATAAGCCACATTGACATTTCCAAAGGTCTGTCCATTCCCAGGGTTGTCTCGTAGAAGGCCACCCACACACAATAATGCATCTTTAAGGACTGTCCACTTCCATGGTCATCCTCTTCATAGGCCAGTCACCTTAAAGTATTGCCAATTTTAAAGGTCCATAAGCTTCCCAGGTCCACCTCTTAAAGGGCCAGTACACTTAAAATGCTGTTGTTTCGAGGGTTTGTACACAACCCTGGTCAACCTCTTAAAGGACATAATTCCCTAAATTTGTCACCTCTTCAAGGGTTTGTCCACTTCTAGGGTCTGCCTCTTAAAGGGCCAGTCCGCAAAACATGTCACATGTTCAAGTGGCTTTCCACTTCATAAGCCACATTGACATTTCCAAAGGTCTGTCCATTCCCAGGGTTGTCTCTTAGAAGGCCACCCACACACAATAATGCATCTTTAAGGACTGTCCACTTCCATGGTCATCCTCTTCATAGGCCAGTCACCTTAAAGTATTGCCAATTTTAAAGGTCTGTAAGCTTCCCAGGTCCACCTCTTAAAGGGCCAGTACACTTAAAATGCTGTTGTTTCAAGGGTTTGTACACAACCCTGGTCAACCTCTTAAAGGACATAATTCCCTAAATTTGTCACCTCTTCAAGGGTTTGTCCACATCTAGGGTCTGCCTCTTAAAGGGCCAGTCATCAAAACATGTCACATGTTCAAGTGGATTTCCACTTCATAAGCCACATTGACATTTCCAAAGGTCTGTCCATTCCCAGGGTTCTCTTAGAAGGCCACCCACACACAATAATGCATCTTTAAGGACTGTCCACTTCCATGGTCATCCTCTTCATAGGCCAGTCACCTTAAAGTATTGCCAATTTTAAAGGTCCGTAAGCTTCCCAGGTCCACCTCTTAAAGGGCCAGTACACTTAAAATGCTGTTGTTTCGAGGGTTTGTACACAACCCTGGTCAACCTCTTAAAGGACATAATTCCCTAAATCTGTCACCTCTTCAAGGGTTTGTCCACTTCTAGGGTCTGCCTCTTAAAGGGCCAGTCCGCAAAACATGTCACATGTTCAAGTGGCTTTCCACTTCATAAGCCACATTGACATTTCCAAAGGTCTGTCCATTCCCAGGGTTGTCTCTTAGAAGGCCACCCACACACAATAATGCATCTTTAAGGACTGTCCACTTCCATGGTCATCCTCTTCATAGGCCAGTCACCTTAAAGTATTGCCAATTTTAAAGGTCTGTAAGCTTCCCAGGTCCACCTCTTAAAGGGCCAGTACACTTAAAATGCTGTTGTTTCAAGGGTTTGTACACAACCCTGGTCAACCTCTTAAAGGACATAATTCCCTAAATTTGTCACCTCTTCAAGGGTTTGTCCACATCTAGGGTCTGTTTCTTAAAGGGCCAGTCATCAAAACATGTCACATGTTCAAGTGGCTTTCCACTTCATAAGCCACATTGACATTTCCAAAGGTCTGTCCATTCCCAGGGTTGTCTCTTAGAAGGCCACCCACACACAGTAATGCATCTTTAAGGACTGTCCACTTCCATGGTCATCCTCTTCATAGGCCAGTCACCTTAAAGTATTGCCAATTTTAAAGGTCTGTAAGCTTCCCAGGTCCACCTCTTAAAGGGCCAGTACACTTAAAATGCTGTTGTTTCAAGGGTTTGTACACAACCCTGGTCAACCTCTTAAAGGACATAATTCCCTAAATTTGTCACCTCTTCAAGGGTTTGTCCACATCTAGGGTCTGCCTCTTAAAGGGCCAGTCATCAAAACATGTCACATGTTCAAGTGGATTTCCACTTCATTAGCCACATTGACATTTCCAAAGGTCTGTCCATTCCCAGGGTTGTCTCTTAGAAGGCCACCCACACACAATAATGCATCTTTAAGGACTGTCCACTTCCATGGTCATCCTCTTCATAGGCCAGTCACCTTAAAGTATTGCCAATTTTAAAGGTCCGTAAGCTTCCCAGGTCCACCTCTTAAAGGGCCAGTACACTTAAAATGCTGTTGTTTCAAGGGTTTGTACACAACCCTGGTCAACCTCTTAAAGGACATAATTCCGTAAATGTGTCACCTCTTCAAGGGTTTGTCCACTTCTAGGGTCTGCCTCTTAAAGGGCCAGTCCGCAAAACATGTCACATGTTCAAGTGGCTTTCCACTTCATAAGCCACATTGACATTTCCAAAGGTCTGTCCATTCCCAGGGTTGTCTCTTAGAAGGCCACCCACACACAATAATGCATCTTTAAGGACTGTCCACTTCCATGGTCATCCTCTTCATAGGCCAGTCACCTTAAAGTATTGCCAATTTTAAAGGTCTGTAAGCTTCCCAGGTCCACCTCTTAAAGGGCCAGTACACTTAAAATGCTGTTGTTTCAAGGGTTTGTACACAACCCTGGTCAACCTCTTAAAGGACATAATTCCCTAAATTTGTCACCTCTTCAAGGGTTTGTCCACATCTAGGGTCTGCCTCTTAAAGGGCCAGTCATCAAAACATGTCACATGTTCAAGTGGATTTCCACTTCATAAGCCACATTGACATTTCCAAAGGTCTGTCCATTCCCAGGGTTGTCTCTTAGAAGGCCACCCACACACAATAATGCATCTTTAAGGACTGTCCACTTCCATGGTCATCCTCTTCATAGGCCAGTCACCTTAAAGTATTGCCAATTTTAAAGGTCCGTAAGCTTCCCAGGTCCACCTCTTAAAGGGCCAGTACACTTAAAATGCTGTTGTTTCGAGGGTTTGTACACAACCCTGGTCAACCTCTTAAAGGACATAATTCCCTAAATTTGTCACCTCTTCAAGGGTTTGTCCATATCTAGGGTCTGCCTCTTAAAGGGCCAGTCCGCAAAACATGTCACATGTTCAAGTGGCTTTCCACTTCATAAGCCACATTGACATTTCCAAAGGTCTGTCCATTCCCAGGGTTGTCTCTTAGAAGGCCACCCACACACAATGATGCATCTTTAAGGACTGTCCACTTCCATGGTCATCCTCTTCATAGGCCAGTCACCTTAAAGTATTGCCAATTTTAAAGGTCTGTAAGCTTCCCAGGTCCACCTCTTAAAGGGCCAGTACACTTAAAATGCTGTTGTTTCAAGGGTTTGTACACAACCCTGGTCAACCTCTTAAAGGACATAATTCCCTAAATTTGTCACCTCTTCAAGGGTTTGTCCACATCTAGGGTCTGCCTCTTAAAGGGCCAGTCATCAAAACATGTCACATGTTCAAGTGGATTTCCACTTCATAAGCCACATTGACATTTCCAAAGGTCTGTCCATTCCCAGGGTTGTCTCTTAGAAGGCCACCCACACACAATAATGCATCTTTAAGGACTGTCCACTTCCATGGTCATCCTCTTCATAGGCCAGTCACCTTAAAGTATTGCCAATTTTAATGGTCCGTAAGCTTCCCAGGTCCACCTCTTAAAGGGCCAGTACACTTAAAATGCTGTTGTTTCGAGGGTTTGTACACAACCCTGGTCAACCTCTTAAAGGACATAATTCCCTAAATTTGTCACCTCTTCAAGGGTTTGTCCACTTCTAGGGTCTGCCTCTTAAAGGGCCAGTCCGCAAAACATGTCACATGTTCAAGTGGCTTTCCACTTCATAAGCCACATTGACATTTCCAAAGGTCTGTCCATTCCCAGGGTTGTCTCGTAGAAGGCCACCCACACACAATAATGCATCTTTAAGGACTGTCCACTTCCATGGTCATCCTCTTCATAGGCCAGTCACCTTAAAGTATTGCCAATTTTAAAGGTCCGTAAGCTTCCCAGGTCCACCTCTTAAAGGGCCAGTACACTTAAAATGCTGTTGTTTCGAGGGTTTGTACACAACCCTGGTCAACCTCTTAAAGGACATAATTCCCTAAATTTGTCACCTCTTCAAGGGTTTGTCCACTTCTAGGGTCTGCCTCTTAAAGGGCCAGTCCGCAAAACATGTCACATGTTCAAGTGGCTTTCCACTTCATAAGCCACATTGACATTTCCAAAGGTCTGTCCATTCCCAGGGTTGTCTCTTAGAAGGCCACCCACACACAATAATGCATCTTTAAGGACTGTCCACTTCCATGGTCATCCTCTTCATAGGCCAGTCACCTTAAAGTATTGCCAATTTTAAAGGTCTGTAAGCTTCCCAGGTCCACCTCTTAAAGGGCCAGTACACTTAAAATGCTGTTGTTTCAAGGGTTTGTACACAACCCTGGTCAACCTCTTAAAGGACATAATTCCCTAAATTTGTCACCTCTTCAAGGGTTTGTCCACATCTAGGGTCTGCCTCTTAAAGGGCCAGTCATCAAAACATGTCACATGTTCAAGTGGATTTCCACTTCATAAGCCACATTGACATTTCCAAAGGTCTGTCCATTCCCAGGGTTCTCTTAGAAGGCCACCCACACACAATAATGCATCTTTAAGGACTGTCCACTTCCATGGTCATCCTCTTCATAGGCCAGTCACCTTAAAGTATTGCCAATTTTAAAGGTCCGTAAGCTTCCCAGGTCCACCTCTTAAAGGGCCAGTACACTTAAAATGCTGTTGTTTCGAGGGTTTGTACACAACCCTGGTCAACCTCTTAAAGGACATAATTCCCTAAATCTGTCACCTCTTCAAGGGTTTGTCCACTTCTAGGGTCTGCCTCTTAAAGGGCCAGTCCGCAAAACATGTCACATGTTCAAGTGGCTTTCCACTTCATAAGCCACATTGACATTTCCAAAGGTCTGTCCATTCCCAGGGTTGTCTCTTAGAAGGCCACCCACACACAATGATGCATCTTTAAGGACTGTCCACTTCCATGGTCATCCTCTTCATAGGCCAGTCACCTTAAAGTATTGCCAATTTTAAAGGTCTGTAAGCTTCCCAGGTCCACCTCTTAAAGGGCCAGTACACTTAAAATGCTGTTGTTTCAAGGGTTTGTACACAACCCTGGTCAACCTCTTAAAGGACATAATTCCCTAAATTTGTCACCTCTTCAAGGGTTTGTCCACATCTAGGGTCTGCCTCTTAAAGGGCCAGTCATCAAAACATGTCACATGTTCAAGTGGATTTCCACTTCATAAGCCACATTGACATTTCCAAAGGTCTGTCCATTCCCAGGGTTGTCTCTTAGAAGGCCACCCACACACAGTAATGCATCTTTAAGGACTGTCCACTTCCATGGTCATCCTCTTCATAGGCCAGTCACCTTAAAGTATTGCCAATTTTAAAGGTCTGTAAGCTTCCCAGGTCCACCTCTTAAAGGGCCAGTACACTTAAAATGCTGTTGTTTCGAGGGTTTGTACACAACCCTGGTCAACCTCTTAAAGGACATAATTCCCTAAATTTGTCACCTCTTCAAGGGTTTGTCCACATCTAGGGTCTGCCTCTTAAAGGGCCAGTCATCAAAACATGTCACATGTTCAAGTGGATTTCCACTTCATTAGCCACATTGACATTTCCAAAGGTCTGTCCATTCCCAGGGTTGTCTCTTAGAAGGCCACCCACACACAATAATGCATCTTTAAGGACTGTCCACTTCCATGGTCATCCTCTTCATAGGCCAGTCACCTTAAAGTATTGCCAATTTTAAAGGTCCGTAAGCTTCCCAGGTCCACCTCTTAAAGGGCCAGTACACTTAAAATGCTGTTGTTTCGAGGGTTTGTACACAACCCTGGTCAACCTCTTAAAGGACATAATTCCGTAAATGTGTCACCTCTTCAAGGGTTTGTCCACTTCTAGGGTCTGCCTCTTAAAGGGCCAGTCCGCAAAACATGTCACATGTTCAAGTGGCTTTCCACTTCATAAGCCACATTGACATTTCCAAAGGTCTGTCCATTCCCAGGGTTGTCTCTTAGAAGGCCACCCACACACAATAATGCATCTTTAAGGACTGTCCACTTCCATGGTCATCCTCTTCATAGGCCAGTCACCTTAAAGTATTGCCAATTTTAAAGGTCTGTAAGCTTCCCAGGTCCACCTCTTAAAGGGCCAGTACACTTAAAATGCTGTTGTTTCAAGGGTTTGTACACAACCCTGGTCAACCTCTTAAAGGACATAATTCCCTAAATTTGTCACCTCTTCAAGGGTTTGTCCACATCTAGGGTCTGCCTCTTAAAGGGCCAGTCATCAAAACATGTCACATGTTCAAGTGGATTTCCACTTCATAAGCCACATTGACATTTCCAAAGGTCTGTCCATTCCCAGGGTTGTCTCTTAGAAGGCCACCCACACACAATAATGCATCTTTAAGGACTGTCCACTTCCATGGTCATCCTCTTCATAGGCCAGTCACCTTAAAGTATTGCCAATTTTAAAGGTCCGTAAGCTTCCCAGGTCCACCTCTTAAAGGGCCAGTACACTTAAAATGCTGTTGTTTCGAGGGTTTGTACACAACCCTGGTCAACCTCTTAAAGGACATAATTCCCTAAATTTGTCACCTCTTCAAGGGTTTGTCCACTTCTAGGGTCTGCCTCTTAAAGGGCCAGTCCGCAAAACATGTCACATGTTCAAGTGGCTTTCCACTTCATAAGCCACATTGACATTTCCAAAGGTCTGTCCATTCCCAGGGTTGTCTCTTAGAAGGCCACCCACACACAATAATGCATCTTTAAGGACTGTCCACTTCCATGGTCATCCTCTTCATAGGCCAGTCACCTTAAAGTATTGCCAATTTTAAAGGTCCGTAAGCTTCCCAGGTCCACCTCTTAAAGGGCCAGTACACTTAAAATGCTGTTGTTTTGAGGGTTTGTACACAACCCTGGTCAACCTCTTAAAGGACATAATTCCCTAAATTTGTCACCTCTTCAAGGGTTTGTCCACTTCTAGGGTCTGCCTCTTAAAGGGCCAGTCCGCAAAACATGTCACATGTTCAAGTGGCTTTCCACTTCATAAGCCACATTGACATTTCCAAAGGTCTGTCCATTCCCAGGGTTGTCTCGTAGAAGGCCACCCACACACAATAATGCATCTTTAAGGACTGTCCACTTCCATGGTCATCCTCTTCATAGGCCAGTCACCTTAAAGTATTGCCAATTTTAAAGGTCCGTAAGCTTCCCAGGTCCACCTCTTAAAGGGCCAGTACACTTAAAATGCTGTTGTTTCGAGGGTTTGTACACAACCCTGGTCAACCTCTTAAAGGACATAATTCCCTAAATTTGTCACCTCTTCAAGGGTTTGTCCACTTCTAGGGTCTGCCTCTTAAAGGGCCAGTCCGCAAAACATGTCACATGTTCAAGTGGCTTTCCACTTCATAAGCCACATTGACATTTCCAAAGGTCTGTCCATTCCCAGGGTTGTCTCTTAGAAGGCCACCCACACACAATAATGCATCTTTAAGGACTGTCCACTTCCATGGTCATCCTCTTCATAGGCCAGTCACCTTAAAGTATTGCCAATTTTAAAGGTCTGTAAGCTTCCCAGGTTCACCTCTTAAAGGGCCAGTACACTTAAAATGCTGTTGTTTCAAGGGTTTGTACACAACCCTGGTCAACCTCTTAAAGGACATAATTCCCTAAATTTGTCACCTCTTCAATGGTTTGTCCACATCTAGGGTCTGCCTCTTAAAGGGCCAGTCATCAAAACATGTCACATGTTCAAGTGGATTTCCACTTCATAAGCCACATTGACATTTCCAAAGGTCTGTCCATTCCCAGGGTTGTCTCTTAGAAGGCCACCCACACACAATAATGCATCTTTAAGGACTGTCCACTTCCATGGTCATCCTCTTCATAGGCCAGTCACCTTAAAGTATTGCCAATTTTAAATGTCCGTAAGCTTCCCAGGTCCACCTCTTAAAGGGCCAGTACACTTAAAATGCTGTTGTTTCAAGGGTTTGTACACAACCCTGGTCAACCTCTTAAAGGACATAATTCCCTAAATTTGTCACCTCTTCAAGGGTTTGTCCACATCTAGGGTCTGCCTCTTAAAGGGCCAGTCATCAAAACATGTCACATGTTCAAGTGGATTTCCACTTCATAAGCCACATTGACATTTCCAAAGGTCTGTCCATTCCCAGGGTTGTCTCTTAGAAGGCCACCCACACACAATAATGCATCTTTAAGGACTGTCCACTTCCATGGTCATCCTCTTCATAGGCCAGTCACCTTAAAGTATTGCCAATTTTAAAGGTCCGTAAGCTTCCCAGGTCCACCTCTTAAAGGGCCAGTACACTTAAAATGCTGTTGTTTCGAGGGTTTGTACACAACCCTGGTCAACCTCTTAAAGGACATAATTCCGTAAATGTGTCACCTCTTCAAGGGTTTGTCCACTTCTAGGGTCTGCCTCTTAAAGGGCCAGTCCGCAAAACATGTCACATGTTCAAGTGGCTTTCCACTTCATAAGCCACATTGACATTTCCAAAGGTCTGTCCATTCCCAGAGTTGTCTCTTAGAAGGCCACCCACACACAATAATGCATCTTTAAGGACTGTCCACTTCCATGGTCATCCTCTTCATAGGCCAGTCACCTTAAAGTATTGCCAATTTTAAAGGTCTGTAAGCTTCCCAGGTCCACCTCTTAAAGGGCCAGTACACTTAAAATGCTGTTGTTTCAAGGGTTTGTACACAACCCTGGTCAACCTCTTAAAGGACATAATTCCCTAAATTTGTCACCTCTTCAAGGGTTTGTCCACATCTAGGGTCTGCCTCTTAAAGGGCCAGTCATCAAAACATGTCACATGTTCAAGTGGATTTCCACTTCATAAGCCACATTGACATTTCCAAAGGTCTGTCCATTCCCAGGGTTCTCTTAGAAGGCCACCCACACACAATAATGCATCTTTAAGGACTGTCCACTTCCATGGTCATCCTCTTCATAGGCCAGTCACCTTAAAGTATTGCCAATTTTAAAGGTCCGTAAGCTTCCCAGGTCCACCTCTTAAAGGGCCAGTACACTTAAAATGCTGTTGTTTCGAGGGTTTGTACACAACCCTGGTCAACCTCTTAAAGGACATAATTCCCTAAATCTGTCACCTCTTCAAGGGTTTGTCCACTTCTAGGGTCTGCCTCTTAAAGGGCCAGTCCGCAAAACATGTCACATGTTCAAGTGGCTTTCCACTTCATAAGCCACATTGACATTTCCAAAGGTCTGTCCATTCCCAGGGTTGTCTCTTAGAAGGCCACCCACACACAGTAATGCATCTTTAAGGACTGTCCACTTCCATGGTCATCCTCTTCATAGGCCAGTCACCTTAAAGTATTGCCAATTTTAAAGGTCTGTAAGCTTCCCAGGTCCACCTCTTAAAGGGCCAGTACACTTAAAATGCTGTTGTTTCAAGGGTTTGTACACAACCCTGGTCAACCTCTTAAAGGACATAATTCCCTAAATTTGTCACCTCTTCAAGGGTTTGTCCACATCTAGGGTCTGTTTCTTAAAGGGCCAGTCATCAAAACATGTCACATGTTCAAGTGGCTTTCCACTTCATAAGCCACATTGACATTTCCAAAGGTCTGTCCATTCCCAGGGTTGTCTCTTAGAAGGCCACCCACACACAGTAATGCATCTTTAAGGACTGTCCACTTCCATGGTCATCCTCTTCATAGGCCAGTCACCTTAAAGTATTGCCAATTTTAAAGGTCTGTAAGCTTCCCAGGTCCACCTCTTAAAGGGCCAGTACACTTAAAATGCTGTTGTTTCGAGGGTTTGTACACAACCCTGGTCAACCTCTTAAAGGACATAATTCCCTAAATTTGTCACCTCTTCAAGGGTTTGTCCACTTCTAGGGTCTGCCTCATAAAGGGCCAGTCCGCAAAATATGCCACATGTTCAAGTGGCTTTCCACTTCATAAGCCCCATTGACATTTCCAAAGGTCTGTCCATTCCCAGGGTTGTCTCTTAGAAGGCCACCCACACACAATAATGCATCTTTAAGGACTGTCCACTTCCATGGTCATCCTCTTCATAGGCCAGTCACCTTAAAGTATTGCCAATTTTAAAGGTCTGTAAGCTTCCCAGGTCCACCTCTTAAAGGGCCAGTACACTTAAAATGCTGTTGTTTCTAGGGTTTGTACACAACCCTGGTCAACCTCTTAAAGGACATAATTCCCTAAATTTGTCACCTCTTCAAGGGTTTGTCCACTTCTAGGGTTTGCCTCATAAAGGGCCAGTCCGCAAAATATGCCACATGTTCAAGTGGCTTTCCACTTCATAAGCCCCATTGACATTTCCAAAGGTCTGTCCATTCCCAGGGTTGTCTCTTAGAAGGCCACCCACACACAATAATGCATCTTTAAGGACTGTCCACTTCCATGATCATCCTCTTCATAGGCCAGTCACCTTAAAGTATTGCCAATTTTAAAGGTCCGTAAGCTTCCCAGGCCTGCCTCTTAAAGGGCCAGTACACTTAAAATGCTGTTGTTTCGAGGGTTTGTACACAACCCTGGTCAACCTCTTAAAGTACATAATTCCCTAAATTTGTCACCTCTTCAAGGGTTTGTCCACTTCTAGGGTCTGCCTCTTAAAGGGCTAGTCCGCAAATCATTTCACATGTTCAAGAGGCTTTCCACTTCATAAGCCACATTGACATTTCCAAAGGTCTGTCCATTCCCAGGGGTGTCTCTTAGAAGGCCACCCACACACAATAATGCATCTTTGAGGACTGTCCACTTCCATGGCCATCCTCTTCATAGGCCAGTCACCTTAAAGTATTGCCAATTTTAAAGGTCTGTAAGCTTCCCTGGTCAGCCTCTTAAAGGGCCAGTACACTTAAAATGCTGTTGTTTCGAGGGTTTGTACACAACCCTGGTCAACCTCTTAAAGGACATAATTCCCTAAATTTGTCACCTCTTCAAGGGTTTGTCCATATCTAGGGTCTGCCTCTTAAAGGGCCAGTCATCAAAACATGTCACATGTTCAAGTGGATTTCCACTTCATAAGCCACATTGACATTTCCAAAGGTCTGTCCATTCCCAGGGTTGTCTCTTAGAAGGCCACCCACACACAATAATGCATCTTTAAGGACTGTCCACTTCCATGGTCATCCTCTTCATAGGCCAGTCACCTTAAAGTATTGCCAATTTTAAAGGTCCGTAAGCATCCCAGGTCCACCTCTTAAAGGGCCAGCACACTTAAAATGCTGTTGTTTCGAGGGTTTGTACACAACCCTGGTCAACCTCTTAAAGGACATAATTTCCTAAATTTGTCACCTCTTCAAGGGTTTGTCCACTTCTAGGGTCTGCCTCTTAAAGGGCCAGTCCGCAAAACATGTCACATGTTCAAGTGGCTTTCCACTTCATAAGCCACATTGACATTTCCAAAGGTCTGTCCATTCCCAGGGTTGTCTCTTAGAAGGCCACCCACACACAATAATGCATCTTTAAGGACTGTCCACTTCCATGGTCATCCTCTTCATAGGCCAGTCACCTTAAAGTATTGCCAATTTTAAAGGTCTGTAAGCTTCCCAGGTCCACCTCTTAAAGGGCCAGTACACTTAAAATGCTGTTGTTTCTAGGGTTTGTACACAACCCTGGTCAACCTCTTAAAGGACATAATTCCCTAAATTTTTCTCCTCTTCAAGGGTTTGTCCACTTCTAGGGTCTGCCTCTTAAAGGGCCAGTCATCAAAACATGTCACATGTTCAAGTGGATTTCCACTTCATAAGCCACATTAACATTTCCAAAGGTCTGTCCATTCCCAGGGTTGTCTCTTAGAAGGCCACCCACACACAATAATGCATCTTTAAGGACTGTCCACTTCCATGGTCATCCTCTTCATAGGCCAGTCACCTTAAAGTATTGCCAATTTTAAAGGTCCGTAAGCTTCCCAGGTCCACCTCTTAAAGGGCCAGTACACTTAAAATGCTGTTGTTTCGAGGGTTTGTACACAACCCTGGTCAACCTCTTAAAGGACATAATTCCCTAAATTTGTCACCTCTTCAAGGGTTTGTCCACTTCTAGGGTCTGCCTCATAAAGGGCCAGTCCGCAAAATATGCCACATGTTCAAGTGGCTTTCCACTTCATAAGCCCCATTGACATTTCCAAAGGTCTGTCCATTCCCAGGGTTGTCTCTTAGAAGGCCACCCACACACAATAATGCATCTTTAAGGACTGTCCACTTCCATGGTCATCCTCTTCATAGGCCAGTCACCTTAAAGTATTGCCAATTTTAAAGGTCTGTAAGCTTCCCAGGTCCACCTCTTAAAGGGCCAGTACACTTAAAATGCTGTTGTTTCTAGGGTTTGTACACAACCCTGGTCAACCTCTTAAAGGACATAATTCCCTAAATTTGTCACCTCTTCAAGGGTTTGTCCACTTCTAGGGTCTGCCTCATAAAGGGCCAGTCCGCAAAATATGCCACATGTTCAAGTGGCTTTCCACTTCATAAGCCCCATTGACATTTCCAAAGGTCTGTCCATTCCCAGGGTTGTCTCTTAGAAGGCCACCCACACACAATAATGCATCTCTAAGGACTGTCCACTTCCATGATCATCCTCTTCATAGGCCAGTCACCTTAAAGTATTGCCAATTTTAAAGGTCCGTAAGCTTCCCAGGTCCACCTCTTAAAGGGCCAGTACACTTAAAATGCTGTTGTTTCGAGGGTTTGTACACAACCCTGGTCAACCTCTTAAAGGACATAATTCCCTAAATTTGTCACCTCTTCAAGGGTTTGTCCACTTCTAGGGTCTGCCTCTTAAAGGGCCAGTCCGCAAAACATGTCACATGTTCAAGTGGCTTTCCACTTCATAAGCCACATTGACATTTCCAAAGGTCTGTCCATTCCCAGGGTTGTCTCTTAGAAGGCCACCCACACACAATAATGCATCTTTAAGGACTGTCCACATCCATGGTCATCCTCTTCATAGGCCAGTCACCTTAAAGTATTGCCAATTTTAAAGGTCCGTAAGCTTCCCAGGTCCACCTCTTAAAGGGCCAGGACACTTAAAATGCTGTTGTTTTGAGGGTTTGTACACAACCCTGGTCAACCCTTTTAAAGGACATAATTCCCTAAATTTGTCACCTCTTCAAGGGTTTGTCCACTTCTAGGGTCTGCCTCTTAAAGGGCCAGTCCGCAAAACATGTCACATGTTCAAGTGGCTTTCCACTTCATAAGCCACATTGACATTTCCAAAGGTCTGTCCATTCCCAGGGTTGTCTCTTAGAAGGCCACCCACACACAATAATGCATCTTTAAGGACTGTCCACTTCCATGGTCATCCTCTTCATAGGCCAGTCACCTTAAAGTATTGCCAATTTTAAAGGTCCGTAAGCTTCCCAGGTCCACCACTTAAAGGGCCAGTACACTTAAAATGCTGTTGTTTCGAGGGTTTGTACACAACCCTGGTCAACCTCTTAAAGAACATAATTCCCTAAATTTGTCACCTCTTCAAGGGTTTGTCCACTTCTAGGGTCTGCCTCTTAAAGGGCCAGTCCGCAAAACATGTCACATGTTCAAGTGGCTTTCCACTTCATAAGCCACATTGACATTTCCAAAGGTCTGTCCATTCCCAGGGTTGTCTCTTAGAAGGCCACCCACACACAATAATGCATCTTTAAGGACTGTCCACTTCCATGGTCATCCTCTTCATAGGCCAGTCACCTTAAAGTATTGCCAATTTTAAAGGTCCGTAAGCTTCCCAGGTCCCCCTCTTAAAGGGCCAGTACACTTAAAATGCTGTTGTTTCTAGGGTTTGTACACAACCCTGGTCAACCTCTTAAAGGACATAATTCCCTAAATTTGTCTCCTCTTCAAGGGTTTGTCCACTTCTAGGGTCTGCCTCTTAAAGGGCCAGTCATCAAAACATGTCACATGTTCAAGTGGCTTTCCACTTCATAA
Source organism: Eleutherodactylus coqui (assembly GCF_035609145.1). Classification (NCBI taxonomy): domain Eukaryota; kingdom Metazoa; phylum Chordata; class Amphibia; order Anura; family Eleutherodactylidae; genus Eleutherodactylus; species Eleutherodactylus coqui. The sequence goes on along the minus strand of NW_027102176.1, from coordinate 83,607 downwards.
GCCACATTAACATTTCCAAAGGTCTGTCCATTCCCAGGGTTGTCTCTTAGAAGGCCACCCACACACAATAATGCATCTTTAAGGACTGTCCACTTCCATGGTCATCCTCTTCATAGGCCAGTCACCTTAAAGTATTGCCAATTTTACAGGTCCGTAAGCTTCCCAGGTCCACCTCTTAAAGGGCCAGTACACTTAAAATGCTGTTGTTTCGAGGGTTTGTACACAACCCTGGTCAACCTCTTAAAGGACATAATTCCCTAAATTTGTCACCTCTTCAAGGGTTTGTCCACTTCTAGGGTCTGCCTCTTAAAGGGCCAGTCCGCAAAACATGTCACATGTTCAAGTGGCTTTCCACTTCATAAGCCACATTGACATTTCCAAAGGTCTGTCCATTCCCAGGGTTGTCTCTTAGAAGGCCACCCACACACAATAATGCATCTTTAAGGACTGTCCACTTCCATGGTCATCCTCTTCATAGGCCAGTCACCTTAAAGTATTGCCAATTTTAAAGGTCTGTAAGCTTTCCAGGTCCACCTCTTAAAGGGCCAGTACACTTAAAATACTGTTGTTTCAAGGGTTTGTACACAACCCTGGTCAACCTCTTAAAGGACATAATTCCCTAAATTTGTCACCTCTTCAAGGGTTTGTCCACTTCTAGGGTCTGCCTCTTAAAGGGCCAGTCCGCAAAACATGTCACATGTTCAAGTGGCTTTCCACTTCATAAGCCACATTGACATTTCCAAAGGTCTGTCCATTCCCAGGGTTGTCTCTTAGAAGGCCACCCACACACAATAATGCATCTTTAAGGACTGTCCACATCCATGGTCATCCTCTTCATAGGCCAGTCACCTTAAAGTATTGCCAATTTTAAAGGTCCGTAAGCTTCCCAGGTCCACCTCTTAAAGGGCCAGGACACTTAAAATGCTGTTGTTTTCAGGGTTTGTACACAACCCTGGTCAACCCTTTTAAAGGACATAATTCCCTAAATTTGTCACCTCTTCAAGGGTTTGTCCACTTCTAGGGTCTGCCTCTTAAAGGGCCAGTCCGCAAAACATGTCACATGTTCAAGTGGCTTTCCACTTCATAAGCCACATTGACATTTCCAAAGGTCTGTCCATTCCCAGGGTTGTCTCTTAGAAGGCCACCCACACACAATAATGCATCTTTAAGGACTGTCCACTTCCATGGTCATCCTCTTCATAGGCCAGTCACCTTAAAGTATTGCCAATTTTAAAGGTCCGTAAGCTTCCCAGGTCCACCACTTAAAGGGCCAGTACACTTAAAATGCTGTTGTTTCGAGGGTTTGTACACAACCCTGGTCAACCTCTTAAAGTACATAGTTCCCTAAATTTGTCACCTCTTCAAGGGTTTGTCCACTTCTAGGGTCTGCCTCTTAAAGGGCCAGTCCGCAAAACATGTCACATGTTCAAGTGGCTTTCCACTTCATAAGCCACATTGACATTTCCAAAGGTCTGTCCATTCCCAGGGTTGTCTCTTAGAAGGCCACCCACACACAATAATGCATCTTTAAGGACTGTCCACTTCCATGGTCATCCTCTTCATAGGCCAGTCACCTTAAAGTATTGCCAATTTTAAAGGTCCGTAAGCTTCCCAGGTCCACCTCTTAAAGGGCCAGTACACTTAAAATGCTGTTGTTTCTAGGGTTTGTACACAACCCTGGTCAACCTCTTAAAGGACACAATTCCCTAAATTTGTCTCCTCTTCAAGGGTTTGTCCACTTCTAGGGTCTGCCTCTTAAAGGGCCAGTCATCAAAACATGTCACATGTTCAAGTGGATTTCCACTTCATAAGCCACATTAACATTTCCAAAGGTCTGTCCATTCCCAGGGTTGTCTCTTAGAAGGCCACCCACACACAATAATGCATCTTTAAGGACTGTCCACTTCCATGGTCATCCTCTTCATAGGCCAGTCACCTTAAAGTATTGCCAATTTTAAAGGTCCGTAAGCTTCCCAGGTCCACCTCTTAAAGGGCCAGTACACTTAAAATGCTGTTGTTTCGAGGGTTTGTACACAACCCTGGTCAACCTCTTAAAGGACATAATTCCCTAAATTTGTCACCTCTTCAAGGGTTTGTCCACTTCTAGGGTCTGCCTCTTAAAGGGCCAGTCCGCAAAACATGTCACATGTTCAAGTGGCTTTCCACTTCATAAGCCCCATTGACATTTCCAAAGGTCTGTCCATTCCCAGGGTTGTCTCTTAGAAGGCCACCCACACACAATAATGCATCTTTAAGGACTGTCCACTTCCATGGTCATCCTCTTCATAGGCCAGTCACCTTAAAGTATTGCCAATTTTAAAGGTCTGTAAGCTTCCCAGGTCCACCTCTTAAAGGGCCAGTACACTTAAAATGCTGTTGTTTCTAGGGTTTGTACACAACCCTGGTCAACCTCTTAAAGGACATAATTCCCTAAATTTGTCACCTCTTCAAGGGTTTGTCCACTTCTAGGGTCTGCCTCATAAAGGGCCAGTCCGCAAAATATGCCACATGTTCAAGTGGCTTTCCACTTCATAAGCCCCATTGACATTTCCAAAGGTCTGTCCATTCCCAGGGTTGTCTCTTAGAAGGCCACCCACACACAATAATGCATCTTTAAGGACTGTCCACTTCCATGGTCATCCTCTTCATAGGCCAGTCACCTTAAAGTATTGCCAATTTTAAAGGTCCGTAAGCTTCCCAGGCCTGCCTCTTAAAGGGCCAGTACACTTAAAATGCTGTTGTTTCGAGGGTTTGTACACAACCCTGGTCAACCTCTTAAAGGACATAATTCCCTAAATTTGTCACCTCTTCAAGGGTTTGTCCACTTCTAGGGTCTGCCTCTTAAAGGGCTAGTCCGCAAATCATTTCACATGTTCAAGAGGCTTTCCACTTCATAAGCCACATTGACATTTCCAAAGGTCTGTCCATTCCCAGGGGTGTCTCTTAGAAGGCCACCCACACACAATAATGCATCTTTGAGGACTGTCCACTTCCATGGTCATCCTCTTCATAGGCCAGTCACCTTAAAGTATTGCCAATTTTAAAGGTCTGTAAGCTTCCCAGGTCCACCTCTTAAAGGGCCAGTACACTTAAAATGCTGTTGTTTCTAGGGTTTGTACACAACCCTGGTCAACCTCTTAAAGGACATAATTCCCTAAATTTGTCACCTCTTCAAGGGTTTGTCCACTTCTAGGGTCTGCCTCTTAAAGGGCCAGTCCGCAAAACATGTCACATGTTCAAGTGGCTTTCCACTTCATAAGCCACATTGACATTTCCAAAGGTCTGTCCATTCCCAGGGTTGTCTCTTAGAAGGCCACCCACACACAATAATGCATCTTTAAGGACTGTCCACTTCCATGGCCATCCTCTTCATAGGCCAGTCACCTTAAAGTATTGCCAATTTTAAAGGTCTGTAAGCTTCCCAGGTCAGCCTCTTAAAGGGCCAGTACACTTAAAATGCTGTTGTTTCGAGGGTTTGTACACAACCCTGGTCAACCTCTTAAAGGACATAATTCCCTAAATTTGTCACCTCTTCAAGGGTTTGTCCATATCTAGGGTCTGCCTCTTAAAGGGCCAGTCATCAAAACATGTCACATGTTCAAGTGGATTTCCACTTCATAAGCCACATTGACATTTCCAAAGGTCTGTCCATTCCCAGGGTTGTCTCTTAGAAGGCCACCCACACACAATAATGCATCTTTAAGGACTGTCCACTTCCATGGTCATCCTCTTCATAGGCCAGTCACCTTAAAGTATTGCCAATTTTAAAGGTCCGTAAGCTTCCCAGGTCCACCTCTTAAAGGGCCAGCACACTTAAAATGCTGTTGTTTCGAGGGTTTGTACACAACCCTGGTCAACCTCTTAAAGGACATAATTCCCTAAATTTGTCACCTCTTCAAGGGTTTGTCCACTTCTAGGGTCTGCCTCTTAAAGGGCCAGTCCGCAAAACATGTCACATGTTCAAGTGGCTTTCCACTTCATAAGCCACATTGACATTTCCAAAGGTCTGTCCATTCCCAGGGTTGTCTCTTAGAAGGCCACCCACACACAATAATGCATCTTTAAGGACTGTCCACTTCCATGGTCATCCTCTTCATAGGCCAGTCACCTTAAAGTATTGCCAATTTTAAAGGTCTGTAAGCTTCCCAGGTCCACCTCTTAAAGGGCCAGTACACTTAAAATGCTGTTGTTTCTAGGGTTTGTACACAACCCTGGTCAACCTCTTAAAGGACATAATTCCCTAAATTTGTCTCCTCTTCAAGGGTTTGTCCACTTCTAGGGTCTGCCTCTTAAAGGGCCAGTCATCAAAACATGTCACATGTTCAAGTGGATTTCCACTTCATAAGCCACATTAACATTTCCAAAGGTCTGTCCATTCCCAGGGTTGTCTCTTAGAAGGCCACCCACACAGAATAATGCATCTTTAAGGACTGTCCACTTCCATGGTCATCCTCTTCATAGGCCAGTCACCTTAAAGTATTGCCAATTTTAAAGGTCCGTAAGCTTCCCAGGTCCACCTCTTAAAGGGCCAGTACACTTAAAATGCTGTTGTTTCGAGGGTTTGTACACAACCCTGGTCAACCTCTTAAAGGACATAATTCCCTAAATTTGTCACCTCTTCAAGGGTTTGTCCACTTCTAGGGTCTGCCTCATAAAGGGCCAGTCCGCAAAATATGCCACATGTTCAAGTGGCTTTCCACTTCATAAGCCCCATTGACATTTCCAAAGGTCTGTCCATTCCCAGGGTTGTCTCTTAGAAGGCCACCCACACACAATAATGCATCTTTAAGGACTGTCCACTTCCATGGTCATCCTCTTCATAGGCCAGTCACCTTAAAGAATTGCCAATTTTAAAGGTCTGTAAGCTTCCCAGGTCCACCTCTTAAAGGGCCAGTACACTTAAAATGCTGTTGTTTCTAGGGTTTGTACACAACCCTGGTCAACCTCTTAAAGGACATAATTCCCTAAATTTGTCACCTCTTCAAGGGTTTGTCCACTTCTAGGGTCTGCCTCATAAAGGGCCAGTCCGCAAAATATGCCACATGTTCAAGTGGCTTTCCACTTCATAAGCCCCATTGACATTTCCAAAGGTCTGTCCATTCCCAGGGTTGTCTCTTAGAAGGCCACCCACACACAATAATGCATCTTTAAGGACTGTCCACTTCCATGATCATCCTCTTCATAGGCCAGTCACCTTAAAGTATTGCCAATTTTAAAGGTCCGTAAGCTTCCCAGGTCCACCTCTTAAAGGGCCAGTACACTTAAAATGCTGTTGTTTCGAGGGTTTGTACACAACCCTGGTCAACCTCTTAAAGGACATAATTCCCTAAATTTGTCACCTCTTCAAGGGTTTGTCCATATCTAGGGTCTGCCTCTTAAAGGGCCAGTCCGCAAAACATGTCACATGTTGAAGTAGCTTTCCACTTCATAAGCCACATTGACATTTCCAAAGGTCTGTCCATTCCCAGGGTTGTCTCTTAGAAGGCCACCCACACACAATAATGCATCTTTAAGGACTGTCCACTTCCATGATCATCCTCTTCATAGGCCAGTCACCTTAAAGTATTGCCAATTTTAAAGGTCCGTAAGCTTCCCAGGTCCACCTCTTAAAGGGCCAGTACACTTAAAATGCTGTTGTTTCGAGGGTTTGTACACAACCCTGGTCAACCTCTTAAAGGACATAATTCCCTAAATTTGTCACCTCTTCAAGGGTTTGTCCACTTCTAGGGTCTGCCTCATAAAGGGCCAGTCCGCAAAACATGCCACATGTTCAAGTGGCTTTCCACTTCATAAGCCCCATTGACATTTCCAAAGGTCTGTCCATTCCCAGGGTTGTCTCTTAGAAGGCCACCCACACACAATAATGCATCTTTAAGGACTGTCCACTTCCATGGTCATCCTCTTCATAGGCCAGTCACCTTAAAGTATTGCCAATTTTAAAGGTCCGTAAGCTTCCCAGGCCTGCCTCTTAAAGGGCCAGTACACTTAAAATGCTGTTGTTTCGAGGGTTTGTACACAACCCTGGTCAACCTCTTAAAGGACATAATTCCCTAAATTTGTCACCTCTTCAAGGGTTTGTCCACTTCTAGGGTCTGCCTCTTAAAGGGCTAGTCCGCAAATCATTTCACATGTTCAAGAGGCTTTCCACTTCATAAGCCACATTGACATTTCCAAAGGTCTGTCCATTCCCAGGGGTGTCTCTTAGAAGGCCACCCACACACAATAATGCATCTTTGAGGACTGTCCACTTCCATGGTCATCCTCTTCATAGGCCAGTCACCTTAAAGTATTGCCAATTTTAAAGGTCTGTAAGCTTCCCAGGTCCACCTCTTAAAGGGCCAGTACACTTAAAATGCTGTTGTTTCTAGGGTTTGTACACATCCCTGGTCAACCTCTTAAAGGACATAATTCCCTAAATTTGTCACCTCTTCAAGGGTTTGTCCACTTCTAGGGTCTGCCTCTTAAAGGGCCAGTCCGCAAACCATGTCACATGTTCAAGTGGCTTTCCACTTCATAAGCCACATTGACATTTCCAAAGGTCTGTCCATTCCCAGGGTTGTCTCTTAGAAGGCCACCCACACACAATAATGCATCTTTAAGGACTGTCCACTTCCATGGTCATCCTCTTCATAGGCCAGTCACCTTAAAGTATTGCCAATTTTAAAGGTCCGTAAGCATCCCAGGTCCACCTCTTAAAGGGCCAGCACACTTAAAATGCTGTTGTTTCGAGGGTTTGTACACAACCCTGGTCAACCTCTTAAAGGACATAATTTCCTAAATTTGTCACCTCTTCAAGGGTTTGTCCACTTCTAGGGTCTGCCTCTTAAAGGGCCAGTCCGCAAAACATGTCACATGTTCAAGTGGCTTTCCACTTCATAAGCCACATTGACATTTCCAAAGGTCTGTCCATTCCCAGGGTTGTCTCTTAGAAGGCCACCCACACACAATAATGCATCTTTAAGGACTGTCCACTTCCATGGTCATCCTCTTCATAGGCCAGTCACCTTAAAGTATTGCCAATTTTAAAGGTCTGTAAGCTTCCCAGGTCCACCTCTTAAAGGGCCAGTACACTTAAAATGCTGTTGTTTCTAGGGTTTGTACACAACCCTGGTCAACCTCTTAAAGGACATAATTCCCTAAATTTTTCTCCTCTTCAAGGGTTTGTCCACTTCTAGGGTCTGCCTCTTAAAGGGCCAGTCATCAAAACATGTCACATGTTCAAGTGGATTTCCACTTCATAAGCCACATTAACATTTCCAAAGGTCTGTCCATTCCGAGGGTTGTCTCTTAGAAGGCCACCCACACACAATAATGCATCTTTAAGGACTGTCCACTTCCATGGTCATCCTCTTCATAGGCCAGTCACCTTAAAGTATTGCCAATTTTAAAGGTCCGTAAGCTTCCCAGGTCCACCTCTTAAAGGGCCAGTACACTTAAAATGCTGTTGTTTCGAGGGTTTGTACACAACCCTGGTCAACCTCTTAAAGGACATAATTCCCTAAATTTGTCACCTCTTCAAGGGTTTGTCCACTTCTAGGGTCTGCCTCATAAAGGGCCAGTCCGCAAAATATGCCACATGTTCAAGTGGCTTTCCACTTCATAAGCCCCATTGACATTTCCAAAGGTCTGTCCATTCCCAGGGTTGTCTCTTAGAAGGCCACCCACACACAATAATGCATCTTTAAGGACTGTCCACTTCCATGGTCATCCTCTTCATAGGCCAGTCACCTTAAAGTATTGCCAATTTTAAAGGTCTGTAAGCTTCCCAGGTCCACCTCTTAAAGGGCCAGTACACTTAAAATGCTGTTGTTTCTAGGGTTTGTACACAACCCTGGTCAACCTCTTAAAGGACATAATTCCCTAAATTTGTCACCTCTTCAAGGGTTTGTCCACTTCTAGGGTCTGCCTCATAAAGGGCCAGTCCGCAAAATATGCCACATGTTCAAGTGGCTTTCCACTTCATAAGCCCCATTGACATTTCCAAAGGTCTGTCCATTCCCAGGGTTGTCTCTTAGAAGGCCACCCACACACAATAATGCATCTTTAAGGACTGTCCACTTCCATGATCATCCTCTTCATAGGCCAGTCACCTTAAAGTATTGCCAATTTTAAAGGTCCGTAAGCTTCCCAGGTCCACCTCTTAAAGGGCCAGTACACTTAAAATGCTGTTGTTTCGAGGGTTTGTACACAACCCTGGTCAACCTCTTAAAGGACATAATTCCCTAAATTTGTCACCTCTTCAAGGGTTTGTCCACTTCTAGGGTCTGCCTCTTAAAGGGCCAGTCCGCAAAACATGTCACATGTTCAAGTGGCTTTCCACTTCATAAGCCACATTGACATTTCCAAAGGTCTGTCCATTCCCAGGGTTGTCTCTTAGAAGGCCACCCACACACAATAATGCATCTTTAAGGACTGTCCACTTCCATGGTCATCCTCTTCATAGGCCAGTCACCTTAAAGTATTGCCAATTTTAAAGGTCTGTAAGCTTCCCAGGTCCACCTCTTAATGGGCCAGTACACTTAAAATGCTGTTGTTTCTAGGGTTTGTACACAACCCTGGTCAACCTCTTAAAGGACATAATTCCCTAAATTTGTCACCTCTTCAAGGGTTTGTCCACTTCTAGGGTCTGCCTCATAAAGGGCCAGTCCGCAAAATATGCCACATGTTCAAGTGGCTTTCCACTTCATAAGCCCCATTGACATTTCCAAAGGTCTGTCCATTCCCAGGGTTGTCTCTTAGAAGGCCACCCACACACAATAATGCATCTTTAAGGACTGTCCACTTCCATGGTCATCCTCTTCATAGGCCAGTCACCTTAAAGTATTGCCAATTTTAAAGGTCCGTAAGCTTCCCAGGCCTGCCTCTTAAAGGGCCAGTACACTTAAAATGCTGTTGTTTCGAGGGTTTGTACACAACCCTGGTCAACCTCTTAAAGGACATAATTCCCTAAATTTGTCACCTCTTCAAGGGTTTGTCCACTTCTAGGGTCTGCCTCTTAAAGGGCTAGTCCGCAAATCATTTCACATGTTCAAGAGGCTTTCCACTTCATAAGCCACATTGACATTTCCAAAGGTCTGTCCATTCCCAGGGGTGTCTCTTAGAAGGCCACCCACACACAATAATGCATCTTTGAGGACTGTCCACTTCCATGGTCATCCTCTTCATAGGCCAGTCACCTTAAAGTATTGCCAATTTTAAAGGTCTGTAAGCTTCCCAGGTCCACCTCTTAAAGGGCCAGTACACTTAAAATGCTGTTGTTTCTAGGGTTTGTACACAACCCTGGTCAACCTCTTAAAGGACATAATTCCCTAAATTTGTCACCTCTTCAAGGGTTTGTCCACTTCTAGGGTCTGCCTCTTAAAGGGCCAGTCCGCAAAACATGTCACATGTTCAAGTGGCTTTCCACTTCATAAGCCACATTGACATTTCCAAAGGTCTGTCCATTCCCAGGGTTGTCTCTTAGAAGGCCACCCACACACAATAATGCATCTTTAAGGACTGTCCACTTCCATGGCCATCCTCTTCATAGGCCAGTCACCTTAAAGTATTGCCAATTTTAAAGGTCTGTAAGCTTCCCAGGTCAGCCTCTTAAAGGGCCAGTACACTTAAAATGCTGTTGTTTCGAGGGTTTGTACACAACCCTGGTCAACCTCTTAAAGGACATAATTCCCTAAATTTGTCACCTCTTCAAGGGTTTGTCCATATCTAGGGTCTGCCTCTTAAAGGGCCAGTCATCAAAACATGTCACATGTTCAAGTGGATTTCCACTTCATAAGCCACATTGACATTTCCAAAGGTCTGTCCATTCCCAGGGTTGTCTCTTAGAAGGCCACCCACACACAATAATGCATCTTTAAGGACTGTCCACTTCCATGGTCATCCTCTTCATAGGCCAGTCACCTTAAAGTATTGCCAATTTTAAAGGTCCGTAAGCTTCCCAGGTCCACCTCTTAAAGGGCCAGCACACTTAAAATGCTGTTGTTTCGAGGGTTTGTACACAACCCTGGTCAACCTCTTAAAGGACATAATTCCCTAAATTTGTCACCTCTTCAAGGGTTTGTCCACTTCTAGGGTCTGCCTCTTAAAGGGCCAGTCCGCAAAACATGTCACATGTTCAAGTGGCTTTCCACTTCATAAGCCACATTGACATTTCCAAAGGTCTGTCCATTCCCAGGGTTGTCTCTTAGAAGGCCACCCACACACAATAATGCATCTTTAAGGACTGTCCACTTCCATGGTCATCCTCTTCATAGGCCAGTCACCTTAAAGTATTGCCAATTTTAAAGGTCTGTAAGCTTCCCAGGTCCACCTCTTAAAGGGCCAGTACACTTAAAATGCTGTTGTTTCGATGGTTTGTACACAACCCTGGTCAACCTCTTAAAGGACATAATTCCCTAAATTTGTCTCCTCTTCAAGGGTTTGTCCACTTCTAGGGTCTGCCTCTTAAAGGGCCAGTCATCAAAACATGTCACATGTTCAAGTGGATTTCCACTTCATAAGCCACATTAACATTTCCAAAGGTCTGTCCATTCCCAGGGTTGTCTCTTAGAAGGCCACCCACACACAATAATGCATCTTTAAGGACTGTCCACTTCCATGGTCATCCTCTTCATAGGCCAGTCACCTTAAAGTATTGCCAATTTTAAAGGTCCGTAAGCTTCCCAGGTCCACCTCTTAAAGGGCCAGTACACTTAAAATGCTGTTGTTTCGAGGGTTTGTACACAACCCTGGTCAACCTCTTAAAGGACATAATTCCCTAAATTTGTCACCTCTTCAAGGGTTTGTCCACTTCTAGGGTCTGCCTCATAAAGGGCCAGTCCGCAAAATATGCCACATGTTCAAGTGGCTTTCCACTTCATAAGCCCCATTGACATTTCCAAAGGTCTGTCCATTCCCAGGGTTGTCTCTTAGAAGGCCACCCACACACAATAATGCATCTTTAAGGACTGTCCACTTCCATGGTCATCCTCTTCATAGGCCAGTCACCTTAAAGTATTGCCAATTTTAAAGGTCTGTAAGCTTCCCAGGTCCACCTCTTAAAGGGCCAGTACACTTAAAATGCTGTTGTTTCTAGGGTTTGTACACAACCCTGGTCAACCTCTTAAAGGACATAATTCCCTAAATTTGTCACCTCTTCAAGGGTTTGTCCACTTCTAGGGTCTGCCTCATAAAGGGCAGTCCGCAAAATATGCCACATGTTCAAGTGGCTTTCCACTTCATAAGCCCCATTGACATTTCCAAAGGTCTGTCCATTCCCAGGGTTGTCTCTTAGAAGGCCACCCACACACAATAATGCATCTTTAAGGACTGTCCACTTCCATGATCATCCTCTTCATAGGCCAGTCACCTTAAAGTATTGCCAATTTTAAAGGTCCGTAAGCTTCCCAGGTCCACCTCTTAAAGGGCCAGTACACTTAAAATGCTGTTGTTTCGAGGGTTTGTACACAACCCTGGTCAACCTCTTAAAGGACATAATTCCCTAAATTTGTCACCTCTTCAAGGGTTTGTCCATATCTAGGGTCTGCCTCTTAAAGGGCCAGTCCGCAAAACATGTCACATGTTGAAGTAGCTTTCCACTTCATAAGCCACATTGACATTTCCAAAGGTCTGTCCATTCCCAGGGTTGTCTCTTAGAAGGCCACCCACACACAATAATGCATCTTTAAGGACTGTCCACTTCCATGATCATCCTCTTCATAGGCCAGTCACCTTAAAGTATTGCCAATTTTAAAGGTCCGTAAGCTTCCCAGGTCCACCTCTTAAAGGGCCAGTACACTTAAAATGCTGTTGTTTCGAGGGTTTGTACACAACCCTGGTCAACCTCTTAAAGGACATAATTCCCTAAATTTGTCACCTCTTCAAGGGTTTGTCCACTTCTAGGGTCTGCCTCATAAAGGGCCAGTCCGCAAAACATGCCACATGTTCAAGTGGCTTTCCACTTCATAAGCCCCATTGACATTTCCAAAGGTCTGTCCATTCCCAGGGTTGTCTCTTAGAAGGCCACCCACACACAATAATGCATCTTTAAGGACTGTCCACTTCCATGGTCATCCTCTTCATAGGCCAGTCACCTTAAAGTATTGCCAATTTTAAAGGTCCGTAAGCTTCCCAGGCCTGCCTCTTAAAGGGCCAGTACACTTAAAATGCTGTTGTTTCGAGGGTTTGTACACAACCCTGGTCAACCTCTTAAAGGACATAATTCCCTAAATTTGTCACCTCTTCAAGGGTTTGTCCACTTCTAGGGTCTGCCTCTTAAAGGGCTAGTCCGCAAATCATTTCACATGTTCAAGAGGCTTTCCACTTCATAAGCCACATTGACATTTCCAAAGGTCTGTCCATTCCCAGGGGTGTCTCTTAGAAGGCCACCCACACACAATAATGCATCTTTGAGGACTGTCCACTTCCATGGTCATCCTCTTCATAGGCCAGTCACCTTAAAGTATTGCCAATTTTAAAGGTCTGTAAGCTTCCCAGGTCCACCTCTTAAAGGGCCAGTACACTTAAAATGCTGTTGTTTCTAGGGTTTGTACACAACCCTGGTCAACCTCTTAAAGGACATAATTCCCTAAATTTGTCACCTCTTCAAGGGTTTGTCCACTTCTAGGGTCTGCCTCTTAAAGGGCCAGTCCGCAAACCATGTCACATGTTCAAGTGGCTTTCCACTTCATAAGCCACATTGACATTTCCAAAGGTCTGTCCATTCCCAGGGTTGTCTCTTAGAAGGCCACCCACACACAATAATGCATCTTTAAGGACTGTCCACTTCCATGGCCATCCTCTTCATAGGCCAGTCACCTTAAAGTATTGCCAATTTTAAAGGTCTGTAAGCTTCCCAGGTCAGCCTCTTAAAGGGCCAGTACACTTAAAATGCTGTTGTTTCGAGGGTTTGTACACAACCCTGGTCAACCTCTTAAAGGACATAATTCCCTAAATTTGTCACCTCTTCAAGGGTTTGTCCATATCTAGGGTCTGCCTCTTAAAGGGCCAGTCATCAAAACATGTCACATGTTCAAGTGGATTTCCACTTCATAAGCCACATTGACATTTCCAAAGGTCTGTCCATTCCCAGGGTTGTCTCTTAGAAGGCCACCCACACACAATAATGCATCTTTAAGGACTGTCCACTTCCATGGTCATCCTCTTCATAGGCCAGTCACCTTAAAGTATTGCCAATTTTAAAGGTCCGTAAGCATCCCAGGTCCACCTCTTAAAGGGCCAGCACACTTAAAATGCTGTTGTTTCGAGGGTTTGTACACAACCCTGGTCAACCTCTTAAAGGACATAATTTCCTAAATTTGTCACCTCTTCAAGGGTTTGTCCACTTCTAGGGTCTGCCTCTTAAAGGGCCAGTCCGCAAAACATGTCACATGTTCAAGTGGCTTTCCACTTCATAAGCCACATTGACATTTCCAAAGGTCTGTCCATTCCCAGGGTTGTCTCTTAGAAGGCCACCCACACACAATAATGCATCTTTAAGGACTGTCCACTTCCATGGTCATCCTCTTCATAGGCCAGTCACCTTAAAGTATTGCCAATTTTAAAGGTCTGTAAGCTTCCCAGGTCCACCTCTTAAAGGGCCAGTACACTTAAAATGCTGTTGTTTCTAGGGTTTGTACACAACCCTGGTCAACCTCTTAAAGGACATAATTCCCTAAATTTTTCTCCTCTTCAAGGGTTTGTCCACTTCTAGGGTCTGCCTCTTAAAGGGCCAGTCATCAAAACATGTCACATGTTCAAGTGGATTTCCACTTCATAAGCCACATTAACATTTCCAAAGGTCTGTCCATTCCCAGGGTTGTCTCTTAGAAGGCCACCCACACACAATAATGCATCTTTAAGGACTGTCCACTTCCATGGTCATCCTCTTCATAGGCCAGTCACCTTAAAGTATTGCCAATTTTAAAGGTCCGTAAGCTTCCCAGGTCCACCTCTTAAAGGGCCAGTACACTTAAAATGCTGTTGTTTCGAGGGTTTGTACACAACCCTGGTCAACCTCTTAAAGGACATAATTCCCTAAATTTGTCACCTCTTCAAGGGTTTGTCCACTTCTAGGGTCTGCCTCATAAAGGGCCAGTCCGCAAAATATGCCACATGTTCAAGTGGCTTTCCACTTCATAAGCCCCATTGACATTTCCAAAGGTCTGTCCATTCCCAGGGTTGTCTCTTAGAAGGCCACCCACACACAATAATGCATCTTTAAGGACTGTCCACTTCCATGATCATCCTCTTCATAGGCCAGTCACCTTAAAGTATTGCCAATTTTAAAGGTCCGTAAGCTTCCCAGGTCCACCTCTTAAAGGGCCAGTACACTTAAAATGCTGTTGTTTCGAGGGTTTGTACACAACCCTGGTCAACCTCTTAAAGGACATAATTCCCTAAATTTGTCACCTCTTCAAGGGTTTGTCCATATCTAGGGTCTGCCTCTTAAAGGGCCAGTCCGCAAAACATGTCACATGTTGAAGTAGCTTTCCACTTCATAAGCCACATTGACATTTCCAAAGGTCTGTCCATTCCCAGGGTTGTCTCTTAGAAGGCCACCCACACACAATAATGCATCTTTAAGGACTGTCCACTTCCATGATCATCCTCTTCATAGGCCAGTCACCTTAAAGTATTGCCAATTTTAAAGGTCCGTAAGCTTCCCAGGTCCACCTCTTAAAGGGCCAGTACACTTAAAATGCTGTTGTTTCGAGGGTTTGTACACAACCCTGGTCAACCTCTTAAAGGACATAATTCCCTAAATTTGTCACCTCTTCAAGGGTTTGTCCACTTCTAGGGTCTGCCTCATAAAGGGCCAGTCCGCAAAACATGCCACATGTTCAAGTGGCTTTCCACTTCATAAGCCCCATTGACATTTCCAAAGGTCTGTCCATTCCCAGGGTTGTCTCTTAGAAGGCCACCCACACACAATAATGCATCTTTAAGGACTGTCCACTTCCATGGTCATCCTCTTCATAGGCCAGTCACCTTAAAGTATTGCCAATTTTAAAGGTCCGTAAGCTTCCCAGGCCTGCCTCTTAAAGGGCCAGTACACTTAAAATGCTGTTGTTTCGAGGGTTTGTACACAACCCTGGTCAACCTCTTAAAGGACATAATTCCCTAAATTTGTCACCTCTTCAAGGGTTTGTCCACTTCTAGGGTCTGCCTCTTAAAGGGCTAGTCCGCAAATCATTTCACATGTTCAAGAGGCTTTCCACTTCATAAGCCACATTGACATTTCCAAAGGTCTGTCCATTCCCAGGGGTGTCTCTTAGAAGGCCACCCACACACAATAATGCATCTTTGAGGACTGTCCACTTCCATGGTCATCCTCTTCATAGGCCAGTCACCTTAAAGTATTGCCAATTTTAAAGGTCTGTAAGCTTCCCAGGTCCACCTCTTAAAGGGCCAGTACACTTAAAATGCTGTTGTTTCTAGGGTTTGTACACAACCCTGGTCAACCTCTTAAAGGACATAATTCCCTAAATTTGTCACCTCTTCAAGGGTTTGTCCACTTCTAGGGTCTGCCTCTTAAAGGGCCAGTCCGCAAACCATGTCACATGTTCAAGTGGCTTTCCACTTCATAAGCCACATTGACATTTCCAAAGGTCTGTCCATTCCCAGGGTTGTCTCTTAGAAGGCCACCCACACACAATAATGCATCTTTAAGGACTGTCCACTTCCATGGCCATCCTCTTCATAGGCCAGTCACCTTAAAGTATTGCCAATTTTAAAGGTCTGTAAGCTTCCCAGGTCAGCCTCTTAAAGGGCCAGTACACTTAAAATGCTGTTGTTTCGAGGGTTTGTACACAACCCTGGTCAACCTCTTAAAGGACATAATTCCCTAAATTTGTCACCTCTTCAAGGGTTTGTCCATATCTAGGGTCTGCCTCTTAAAGGGCCAGTCATCAAAACATGTCACATGTTCAAGTGGATTTCCACTTCATAAGCCACATTGACATTTCCAAAGGTCTGTCCATTCCCAGGGTTGTCTCTTAGAAGGCCACCCACACACAATAATGCATCTTTAAGGACTGTCCACTTCCATGGTCATCCTCTTCATAGGCCAGTCACCTTAAAGTATTGCCAATTTTAAAGGTCCGTAAGCATCCCAGGTCCACCTCTTAAAGGGCCAGCACACTTAAAATGCTGTTGTTTCGAGGGTTTGTACACAACCCTGGTCAACCTCTTAAAGGACATAATTTCCTAAATTTGTCACCTCTTCAAGGGTTTGTCCACTTCTAGGGTCTGCCTCTTAAAGGGCCAGTCCGCAAAACATGTCACATGTTCAAGTGGCTTTCCACTTCATAAGCCACATTGACATTTCCAAAGGTCTGTCCATTCCCAGGGTTGTCTCTTAGAAGGCCACCCACACACAATAATGCATCTTTAAGGACTGTCCACTTCCATGGTCATCCTCTTCATAGGCCAGTCACCTTAAAGTATTGCCAATTTTAAAGGTCTGTAAGCTTCCCAGGTCCACCTCTTAAAGGGCCAGTACACTTAAAATGCTGTTGTTTCTAGGGTTTGTACACAACCCTGGTCAACCTCTTAAAGGACATAATTCCCTAAATTTTTCTCCTCTTCAAGGGTTTGTCCACTTCTAGGGTCTGCCTCTTAAAGGGCCAGTCATCAAAACATGTCACATGTTCAAGTGGATTTCCACTTCATAAGCCACATTAACATTTCCAAAGGTCTGTCCATTCCCAGGGTTGTCTCTTAGAAGGCCACCCACACACAATAATGCATCTTTAAGGACTGTCCACTTCCATGGTCATCCTCTTCATAGGCCAGTCACCTTAAAGTATTGCCAATTTTAAAGGTCCGTAAGCTTCCCAGGTCCACCTCTTAAAGGGCCAGTACACTTAAAATGCTGTTGTTTCGAGGGTTTGTACACAACCCTGGTCAACCTCTTAAAGGACATAATTCCCTAAATTTGTCACCTCTTCAAGGGTTTGTCCACTTCTAGGGTCTGCCTCATAAAGGGCCAGTCCGCAAAATATGCCACATGTTCAAGTGGCTTTCCACTTCATAAGCCCCATTGACATTTCCAAAGGTCTGTCCATTCCCAGGGTTGTCTCTTAGAAGGCCACCCACACACAATAATGCATCTTTAAGGACTGTCCACTTCCATGGTCATCCTCTTCATAGGCCAGTCACCTTAAAGTATTGCCAATTTTAAAGGTCTGTAAGCTTCCCAGGTCCACCTCTTAAAGGGCCAGTACACTTAAAATGCTGTTGTTTCTAGGGTTTGTACACAACCCTGGTCAACCTCTTAAAGGACATAATTCCCTAAATTTGTCACCTCTTCAAGGGTTTGTCCACTTCTAGGGTCTGCCTCATAAAGGGCCAGTCCGCAAAATATGCCACATGTTCAAGTGGCTTTCCACTTCATAAGCCCCATTGACATTTCCAAAGGTCTGTCCATTCCCAGGGTTGTCTCTTAGAAGGCCACCCACACACAATAATGCATCTTTAAGGACTGTCCACTTCCATGATCATCCTCTTCATAGGCCAGTCACCTTAAAGTATTGCCAATTTTAAAGGTCCGTAAGCTTCCCAGGTCCACCTCTTAAAGGGCCAGTACACTTAAAATGCTGTTGTTTCGAGGGTTTGTACACAACCCTGGTCAACCTCTTAAAGGACATAATTCCCTAAATTTGTCACCTCTTCAAGGGTTTGTCCACTTCTAGGGTCTGCCTCTTAAAGGGCCAGTCCGCAAAACATGTCACATGTTCAAGTGGCTTTCCACTTCATAAGCCAGATTGACATTTCCAAAGGTCTGTCCATTCCCAGGGTTGTCTCTTAGAAGGCCACCCACACACAATAATGCATCTTTAAGGACTGTCCACATCCATGGTCATCCTCTTCATAGGCCAGTCACCTTAAAGTATTGCCAATTTTAAAGGTCCGTAAGCTTCCCAGGTCCACCTCTTAAAGGGCCAGGACACTTAAAATGCTGTTGTTTTGAGGGTTTGTACACAACCCTGGTCAACCCTTTTAAAGGACATAATTCCCTAAATTTGTCACCTCTTCAAGGGTTTGTCCACTTCTAGGGTCTGCCTCTTAAAGGGCCAGTCCGCAAAACATGTCACATGTTCAAGTGGCTTTCCACTTCATAAGCCACATTGACATTTCCAAAGGTCTGTCCATTCCCAGGGTTGTCTCTTAGAAGGCCACCCACACACAATAATGCATCTTTAAGGACTGTCCACTTCCATGGTCATCCTCTTCATAGGCCAGTCACCTTAAAGTATTGCCAATTTTAAAGGTCCGTAAGCTTCCCAGGTCCACCACTTAAAGGGCCAGTACACTTAAAATGCTGTTGTTTCGAGGGTTTGTACACAACCCTGGTCAACCTCTTAAAGAACATAGTTCCCTAAATTTGTCACCTCTTCAAGGGTTTGTCCACTTCTAGGGTCTGCCTCTTAAAGGGCCAGTCCGCAAAACATGTCACATGTTCAAGTGGCTTTCCACTTCATAAGCCACATTGACATTTCCAAAGGTCTGTCCATTCCCAGGGTTGTCTCTTAGAAGGCCACCCACACACAATAATGCATCTTTAAGGACTGTCCACTTCCATGGTCATCCTCTTCATAGGCCAGTCACCTTAAAGTATTGCCAATTTTAAAGGTCCGTAAGCTTCCCAGGTCCACCTCTTAAAGGGCCAGTACACTTAAAATGCTGTTGTTTCTAGGGTTTGTACACAACCCTGGTCAACCTCTTAAAGGACATAATTCCCTAAATTTGTCTCCTCTTCAAGGGTTTGTCCACTTCTAGGGTCTGCCTCTTAAAGGGCCAGTCATCAAAACATGTCACATGTTCAAGTGGCTTTCCACTTCATAAGCCACATTAACATTTCCAAAGGTCTGTCCATTCCCAGGGTTGTCTCTTAGAAGGCCACCCACACACAATAATGCATCTTTAAGGACTGTCCACTTCCATGGTCATCCTCTTCATAGGCCAGTCACCTTAAAGTATTGCCAATTTTAAAGGTCCGTAAGCTTCCCAGGTCCACCTCTTAAAGGGCCAGTACACTTAAAATGCTGTTGTTTCGAGGGTTTGTACACAACCCTGGTCAACCTCTTAAAGGACATAATTCCCTAAATTTGTCACCTCTTCAAGGGTTTGTCCACTTCTAGGGTCTGCCTCTTAAAGGGCCAGTCCGCAAAACATGTCACATGTTCAAGTGGCTTTCCACTTCATAAGCCACATTGACATTTCCAAAGGTCTGTCCATTCCCAGGGTTGTCTCTTAGAAGGCCACCCACACACAATAATGCATCTTTAAGGACTGTCCACTTCCATGGTCATCCTCTTCATAGGCCAGTCACCTTAAAGTATTGCCAATTTTAAAGGTCTGTAAGCTTTCCAGGTCCACCTCTTAAAGGGCCAGTACACTTAAAATACTGTTGTTTCAAGGGTTTGTACACAACCCTGGTCAACCTCTTAAAGGACATAATTCCCTAAATTTGTCACCTCTTCAAGGGTTTGTCCATATCTAGGGTCTGCCTCTTAAAGGGCCAGTCATCAAAACATGTCACATGTTCAAGTGGATTTCCACTTCATAAGCCACATTGACATTTCCAAAGGTCTGTCCATTCCCAGGGTTGTCTCTTAGAAGTCCACCCACACACAATAATGCATCTTTAAGGACTGTCCACTTCCATGGTCATCCTCTTCATAGGCCAGTCACCTTAAAGTATTGCCAATTTTAAAGGTCCGTAAGCTTCCCAGGTCCACCTCTTAAAGGGCCAGTACACTTAAAATGCTGTTGTTTCGAGGGTTTGTACACAACCCTGGTCAACCTCTTAAAGGACATAATTCCCTAAATTTGTCACCTCTTCAAGGGTTTGTCCACTTCTAGGGTCTGCCTCTTAAAGGGCCAGTCCGCAAAACATGTCACATGTTCAAGTGGCTTTCCACTTCATAAGCCACATTGACATTTCCAAAGGTCTGTCCATTCCCAGGGTTGTCTCTTAGAAGGCCACCCACACACAATAATGCATCTTTAAGGACTGTCCACTTCCATGGTCATCCTCTTCATAGGCCAGTCACCTTAAAGTATTGCCAATTTTAAAGGTCCGTAAGCTTCCCAGGTC
Organism: Eleutherodactylus coqui; assembly: GCF_035609145.1. Classification (NCBI taxonomy): domain Eukaryota; kingdom Metazoa; phylum Chordata; class Amphibia; order Anura; family Eleutherodactylidae; genus Eleutherodactylus; species Eleutherodactylus coqui. Next base: position 63,527 of record NW_027102176.1, on the reverse strand, counting down.
CACCTCTTAAAGGGCCAGTACACTTAAAATGCTGTTGTTTCGAGGGTTTGTACACAACCCTGGTCAACCTCTTAAAGGACATAATTCCCTAAATTTGTCACCTCTTCAAGGGTTTGTCCACTTCTAGGGTCTGCCTCTTAAAGGGCCAGTCCGCAAAACATGTCACATGTTCAAGTGGCTTTCCACTTCATAAGCCACATTGACATTTCCAAAGGTCTGTCCATTCCCAGGGTTGTCTCTTAGAAGGCCACCCACACACAATAATGCATCTTTAAGGACTGTCCACTTCCATGGTCATCCTCTTCATAGGCCAGTCACCTTAAAGTATTGCCAATTTTAAAGGTCCGTAAGCTTCCCAGGTCCACCTCTTAAAGGGCCAGTACACTTAAAATGCTGTTGTTTCGAGGGTTTGTACACAACCCTGGTCAACCTCTTAAAGGACATAATTCCCTAAATTTGTCACCTCTTCAAGGGTTTGTCCACTTCTAGGGTCTGCCTCTTAAAGGGCCAGTCCGCAAAACATGTCACATGTTCAAGTGGCTTTCCACTTCATAAGCCACATTGACATTTCCAAAGGTCTGTCCATTCCCAGGGTTGTCTCTTAGAAGGCCACCCACACACAATAATACATCTTTAAGGACTGTCCACTTCCATGGTCATCCTCTTCATAGGCCAGTCACCTTAAAGTATTGCCAATTTTAAAGGTCCGTAAGCTTCCCAGGTCCACCTCTTAAAGGGCCAGTACACTTAAAATGCTGTTGTTTCGAGGGTTTGTACACAACCCTGGTCAACCTCTTAAAGGACTTAATTCCCTAAATTTGTCACCTCTTCAAGGGTTTGTCCACTTCTAGGGTCTGCCTCTTAAAGGGCCAGTCCGCAAAACATGTCACATGTTCAAGTGGCTTTCCACTTCATAAGCCACATTGACATTTCCAAAGGTCTGTCCATTCCCAGGGGTGTCTCTTAGAAGGCCACCCACACACAATAATGCATCTTTGAGGACTGTCCACTTCCATGGTCATCCTCTTCATAGGCCAGTCACCTTAAAGTATTGCCAATTTTAAAGGTCTGTAAGCTTCCCAGGTCCACCTCTTAAAGGGCCAGTACACTTAAAATGCTGTTGTTTCTAGGGTTTGTACACAACCCTGGTCAACCTCTTAAAGGACATAATTCCCTAAATTTGTCACCTCTTCAAGGGTTTGTCCACTTCTAGGGTCTGCCTCTTAAAGGGCCAGTCCGCAAACCATGTCACATGTTCAAGTGGCTTTCCACTTCATAAGCCACATTGACATTTCCAAAGGTCTGTCCATTCCCAGGGTTGTCTCTTAGAAGGCCACCCACACACAATAATGCATCTTTAAGGACTGTCCACTTCCATGGCCATCCTCTTCATAGGCCAGTCACCTTAAAGTATTGCCAATTTTAAAGGTCTGTAAGCTTCCCAGGTCAGCCTCTTAAAGGGCCAGTACACTTAAAATGCTGTTGTTTCGAGGGTTTGTACACAACCCTGGTCAACCTCTTAAAGGACATAATTCCCTAAATTTGTCACCTCTTCAAGGGTTTGTCCATATCTAGGGTCTGCCTCTTAAAGGGCCAGTCATCAAAACATGTCACATGTTCAAGTGGATTTCCACTTCATAAGCCACATTGACATTTCCAAAGGTCTGTCCATTCCCAGGGTTGTCTCTTAGAAGGCCACCCACACACAATAATGCATCTTTAAGGACTGTCCACTTCCATGGTCATCCTCTTCATAGGCCAGTCACCTTAAAGTATTGCCAATTTTAAAGGTCCGTAAGCATCCCAGGTCCACCTCTTAAAGGGCCAGCACACTTAAAATGCTGTTGTTTCGAGGGTTTGTACACAACCCTGGTCAACCTCTTAAAGGACATAATTTCCTAAATTTGTCACCTCTTCAAGGGTTTGTCCACTTCTAGGGTCTGCCTCTTAAAGGGCCAGTCCGCAAAACATGTCACATGTTCAAGTGGCTTTCCACTTCATAAGCCACATTGACATTTCCAAAGGTCTGTCCATTCCCAGGGTTGTCTCTTAGAAGGCCACCCACACACAATAATGCATCTTTAAGGACTGTCCACTTCCATGGTCATCCTCTTCATAGGCCAGTCACCTTAAAGTATTGCCAATTTTAAAGGTCTGTAAGCTTCCCAGGTCCACCTCTTAAAGGGCCAGTACACTTAAAATGCTGTTGTTTCTAGGGTTTGTACACAACCCTGGTCAACCTCTTAAAGGACATAATTCCCTAAATTTTTCTCCTCTTCAAGGGTTTGTCCACTTCTAGGGTCTGCCTCTTAAAGGGCCAGTCATCAAAACATGTCACATGTTCAAGTGGATTTCCACTTCATAAGCCACATTAACATTTCCAAAGGTCTGTCCATTCCCAGGGTTGTCTCTTAGAAGGCCACCCACACACAATAATGCATCTTTAAGGACTGTCCACTTCCATGGTCATCCTCTTCATAGGCCAGTCACCTTAAAGTATTGCCAATTTTAAAGGTCCGTAAGCTTCCCAGGTCCACCTCTTAAAGGGCCAGTACACTTAAAATGCTGTTGTTTCGAGGGTTTGTACACAACCCTGGTCAACCTCTTAAAGGACATAATTCCCTAAATTTGTCACCTCTTCAAGGGTTTGTCCACTTCTAGGGTCTGCCTCATAAAGGGCCAGTCCGCAAAATATGCCACATGTTCAAGTGGCTTTCCACTTCATAAGCCCCATTGACATTTCCAAAGGTCTGTCCATTCCCAGGGTTGTCTCTTAGAAGGCCACCCACACACAATAATGCATCTTTAAGGACTGTCCACTTCCATGGTCATCCTCTTCATAGGCCAGTCACCTTAAAGTATTGCCAATTTTAAAGGTCTGTAAGCTTCCCAGGTCCACCTCTTAAAGGGCCAGTACACTTAAAATGCTGTTGTTTCTAGGGTTTGTACACAACCCTGGTCAACCTCTTAAAGGACATAATTCCCTAAATTTGTCACCTCTTCAAGGGTTTGTCCACTTCTAGGGTCTGCCTCATAAAGGGCCAGTCCGCAAAATATGCCACATGTTCAAGTGGCTTTCCACTTCATAAGCCCCATTGACATTTCCAAAGGTCTGTCCATTCCCAGGGTTGTCTCTTAGAAGGCCACCCACACACAATAATGCATCTTTAAGGACTGTCCACTTCCATGATCATCCTCTTCATAGGCCAGTCACCTTAAAGTATTGCCAATTTTAAAGGTCCGTAAGCTTCCCAGGTCCACCTCTTAAAGGGCCAGTACACTTAAAATGCTGTTGTTTCGAGGGTTTGTACACAACCCTGGTCAACCTCTTAAAGGACATAATTCCCTAAATTTGTCACCTCTTCAAGGGTTTGTCCACTTCTAGGGTCTGCCTCTTAAAGGGCCAGTCCGCAAAACATGTCACATGTTCAAGTGGCTTTCCACTTCATAAGCCAGATTGACATTTCCAAAGGTCTGTCCATTCCCAGGGTTGTCTCTTAGAAGGCCACCCACACACAATAATGCATCTTTAAGGACTGTCCACATCCATGGTCATCCTCTTCATAGGCCAGTCACCTTAAAGTATTGCCAATTTTAAAGGTCCGTAAGCTTCCCAGGTCCACCTCTTAAAGGGCCAGGACACTTAAAATGCTGTTGTTTTGAGGGTTTGTACACAACCCTGGTCAACCCTTTTAAAGGACATAATTCCCTAAATTTGTCACCTCTTCAAGGGTTTGTCCACTTCTAGGGTCTGCCTCTTAAAGGGCCAGTCCGCAAAACATGTCACATGTTCAAGTGGCTTTCCACTTCATAAGCCACATTGACATTTCCAAAGGTCTGTCCATTCCCAGGGTTGTCTCTTAGAAGGCCACCCACACACAATAATGCATCTTTAAGGACTGTCCACTTCCATGGTCATCCTCTTCATAGGCCAGTCACCTTAAAGTATTGCCAATTTTAAAGGTCCGTAAGCTTCCCAGGTCCACCACTTAAAGGGCCAGTACACTTAAAATGCTGTTGTTTCGAGGGTTTGTACACAACCCTGGTCAACCTCTTAAAGAACATAGTTCCCTAAATTTGTCACCTCTTCAAGGGTTTGTCCACTTCTAGGGTCTGCCTCTTAAAGGGCCAGTCCGCAAAACATGTCACATGTTCAAGTGGCTTTCCACTTCATAAGCCACATTGACATTTCCAAAGGTCTGTCCATTCCCAGGGTTGTCTCTTAGAAGGCCACCCACACACAATAATGCATCTTTAAGGACTGTCCACTTCCATGGTCATCCTCTTCATAGGCCAGTCACCTTAAAGTATTGCCAATTTTAAAGGTCCGTAAGCTTCCCAGGTCCACCTCTTAAAGGGCCAGTACACTTAAAATGCTGTTGTTTCTAGGGTTTGTACACAACCCTGGTCAACCTCTTAAAGGACATAATTCCCTAAATTTGTCTCCTCTTCAAGGGTTTGTCCACTTCTAGGGTCTGCCTCTTAAAGGGCCAGTCATCAAAACATGTCACATGTTCAAGTGGCTTTCCACTTCATAAGCCACATTAACATTTCCAAAGGTCTGTCCATTCCCAGGGTTGTCTCTTAGAAGGCCACCCACACACAATAATGCATCTTTAAGGACTGTCCACTTCCATGGTCATCCTCTTCATAGGCCAGTCACCTTAAAGTATTGCCAATTTTAAAGGTCCGTAAGCTTCCCAGGTCCACCTCTTAAAGGGCCAGTACACTTAAAATGCTGTTGTTTCGAGGGTTTGTACACAACCCTGGTCAACCTCTTAAAGGACATAATTCCCTAAATTTGTCACCTCTTCAAGGGTTTGTCCACTTCTAGGGTCTGCCTCTTAAAGGGCCAGTCCGCAAAACATGTCACATGTTCAAGTGGCTTTCCACTTCATAAGCCACATTGACATTTCCAAAGGTCTGTCCATTCCCAGGGTTGTCTCTTAGAAGGCCACCCACACACAATAATGCATCTTTAAGGACTGTCCACTTCCATGGTCATCCTCTTCATAGGCCAGTCACCTTAAAGTATTGCCAATTTTAAAGGTCTGTAAGCTTTCCAGGTCCACCTCTTAAAGGGCCAGTACACTTAAAATACTGTTGTTTCAAGGGTTTGTACACAACCCTGGTCAACCTCTTAAAGGACATAATTCCCTAAATTTGTCACCTCTTCAAGGGTTTGTCCATATCTAGGGTCTGCCTCTTAAAGGGCCAGTCATCAAAACATGTCACATGTTCAAGTGGATTTCCACTTCATAAGCCACATTGACATTTCCAAAGGTCTGTCCATTCCCAGGGTTGTCTCTTAGAAGTCCACCCACACACAATAATGCATCTTTAAGGACTGTCCACTTCCATGGTCATCCTCTTCATAGGCCAGTCACCTTAAAGTATTGCCAATTTTAAAGGTCCGTAAGCTTCCCAGGTCCACCTCTTAAAGGGCCAGTACACTTAAAATGCTGTTGTTTCGAGGGTTTGTACACAACCCTGGTCAACCTCTTAAAGGACATAATTCCCTAAATTTGTCACCTCTTCAAGGGTTTGTCCACTTCTAGGGTCTGCCTCTTAAAGGGCCAGTCCGCAAAACATGTCACATGTTCAAGTGGCTTTCCACTTCATAAGCCACATTGACATTTCCAAAGGTCTGTCCATTCCCAGGGTTGTCTCTTAGAAGGCCACCCACACACAATAATGCATCTTTAAGGACTGTCCACTTCCATGGTCATCCTCTTCATAGGCCAGTCACCTTAAAGTATTGCCAATTTTAAAGGTCCGTAAGCTTCCCAGGTCCACCTCTTAAAGGGCCAGTACACTTAAAATGCTGTTGTTTCGAGGGTTTGTACACAACCCTGGTCAACCTCTTAAAGGACATAATTCCCTAAATTTGTCACCTCTTCAAGGGTTTGTCCACTTCTAGGGTCTGCCTCTTAAAGGGCCAGTCCGCAAAACATGTCACATGTTCAAGTGGCTTTCCACTTCATAAGCCACATTGACATTTCCAAAGGTCTGTCCATTCCCAGGGTTGTCTCTTAGAAGGCCACCCACACACAATAATGCATCTTTAAGGACTGTCCACTTCCATGGTCATCCTCTTCATAGGCCAGTCACCTTAAAGTATTGCCAATTTTAAAGGTCCGTAAGCTTCCCAGGTCCACCTCTTAAAGGGCCAGTACACTTAAAATGCTGTTGTTTCGAGGGTTTGTACACAACCCTGGTCAACCTCTTAAAGGACTTAATTCCCTAAATTTGTCACCTCTTCAAGGGTTTGTCCACTTCTAGGGTCTGCCTCTTAAAGGGCCAGTCCGCAAAACATGTCACATGTTCAAGTGGCTTTCCACTTCATAAGCCACATTGACATTTCCAAAGGTCTGTCCATTCCCAGGGTTGTCTCTTAGAAGGCCACCCACACACAATAATGCATCTTTAAGGACTGTCCACTTCCATGGTCATCCTCTTCATAGGCCAGTCACCTTAAAGTATTGCCAATTTTAAAGGTCCGTAAGCTTCCCAGGTCCACCTCTTAAAGGGCCAGTACACTTAAAATGCTGTTGTTTCGAGGGTTTGTACACAACCCTGGTCAACCTCTTAAAGGACATAATTCCCTAAATTGGTCACCTCTTCAAGGGTTTGTCCACTTCTAGGGTCTGCCTCTTAAAGGGCCAGTCCGCAAAACATGTCACATGTTCAAGTGGCTTTCCACTTCATAAGCCACATTGACATTTCCAAAGGTCTGTCCATTCCCAGGGTTGTCTCTTAGAAGGCCACCCACACACAATAATGCATCTTTAAGGACTGTCCACTTCCATGGTCATCCTCTTCATAGGCCAGTCACCTTAAAGTATTGCCAATTTTAAAGGTCTGTAAGCTTCCCAGGTCCACCTCTTAAAGGGCCAGTACACTTAAAATGCTGTTGTTTCAAGGGTTTGTACACAACCCTGGTCAACCTCTTAAAGGACATAATTCCCTAAATGTGTCACCTCTTCAAGGGTTTGTTCACTTCTAGGGTCTGTCTCTTAAAGCGCCAGTCCGCAAAACATGTCACATGTTCAAGTGGCTTTCCACTTCATAAGCCACATTGACATTTCCAAAGGTCTGTCCATTCCCAGGGTTGTCTCTTAGAAGGCCACCCACACACAATAATGCATCTTTAAGGACTGTCCACTTCCATGGTCATCCTCTTCATAGGCCAGTCACCTTAAAGTATTGCCAATTTTAAAGGTCCGTAAGCTTCCCAGGTCCACCTCTTAAAGGGCCAGTACACTTAAAATGCTGTTGTTTCGAGGGTTTGTACACAACCCTGGTCAACCTCTTAAAGGACATAATTCCCTAAATTTGTCACCTCTTCAAGGGTTTGTCCACTTCTAGGGTCTGCCTCTTAAAGGGCCAGTCCGCAAAACATGTCACATGTTCAAGTGGCTTTCCACTTCATAAGCCACATTGACATTTCCAAAGGTCTGTCCATTCCCAGGGTTGTCTCTTAGAAGTCCACCCACACACAATAATGCATCTTTAAGGACTGTCCACTTCCATGGTCATCCTCTTCATAGGCCAGTCACCTTAAAGTATTGCCAATTTTAAAGGTCCGTAAGCTTCCCAGGTCCACCTCTTAAAGGGCCAGTACACTTAAAATGCTGTTGTTTCGAGGGTTTGTACACAACCCTGGTCAACCTCTTAAAGGACATAATTCCCTAAATTTGTCACCTCTTCAAGGGTTTGTCCACTTCTAGGGTCTGCCTCTTAAAGGGCCAGTCCGCAAAACATGTCACATGTTCAAGTGGCTTTCCACTTCATAAGCCACATTGACATTTCCAAAGGTCTGTCCATTCCCAGGGTTGTCTCTTAGAAGGCCACCCACACACAATAATGCATCTTTAAGGACTGTCCACTTCCATGGTCATCCTCTTCATAGGCCAGTCACCTTAAAGTATTGCCAATTTTAAAGGTCCGTAAGCTTCCCAGGTCCACCTCTTAAAGGGCCAGTACACTTAAAATGCTGTTGTTTCGAGGGTTTGTACACAACCCTGGTCAACCTCTTAAAGGACATAATTCCCTAAATTTGTCACCTCTTCAAGGGTTTGTCCACTTCTAGGGTCTGCCTCTTAAAGGGCCAGTCCGCAAAACATGTCACATGTTGAAGTGGCTTTCCACTTCATAAGCCACATTGACATTTCCAAAGGTCTGTCCATTCCCAGGGTTGTCTCTTAGAAGGCCACCCACACACAATAATGCATCTTTAAGGACTGTCCACTTCCATGGTCATCCTCTTCATAGGCCAGTCACCTTAAAGTATTGCCAATTTTAAAGGTCCGTAAGCTTCCCAGGTCCACCTCTTAAAGGGCCAGTACACTTAAAATGCTGTTGTTTCGAGGGTTTGTACACAACCCTGGTCAACCTCTTAAAGGACATAATTCCCTAAATTTGTCACCTCTTCAAGGGTTTGTCCACTTCTAGGGTCTGCCTCTTAAAGGGCCAGTCCGCAAAACATGTCACATGTTCAAGTGGCTTTCCACTTCATAAGCCACATTGACATTTCCAAAGGTCTGTCCATTCCCAGGGTTGTCTCTTAGAAGGCCACCCACACACAATAATACATCTTTAAGGACTGTCCACTTCCATGGTCATCCTCTTCATAGGCCAGTCACCTTAAAGTATTGCCAATTTTAAAGGTCTGTAAGCTTTCCAGGTCCACCTCTTAAAGGGCCAGTACACTTAAAATGCTGTTGTTTCAAGGGTTTGTACACAACCCTGGTCAACCTCTTAAAGGACATAATTCCCTAAATTTGTCACCTCTTCAAGGGTTTGTCCATATCTAGCGTCTGCCTCTTAAAGGGCCAGTCATCAAAACATGTCACATGTTCAAGTGGATTTCCACTTCATAAGCCACATTGACATTTCCAAAGGTCTGTCCATTCCCAGGGTTGTCTCTTAGAAGGCCACCCACACACAATAATGCATCTTTAAGGACTGTCCACTTCCATGGTCATCCTCTTCATAGGCCAGTCACCTTAAAGTATTGCCAATTTTAAAGGTCCGTAAGCTTCCCAGGTCCACCTCTTAAAGGGCCAGTACACTTAAAATGCTGTTGTTTCGAGGGTTTGTACACAACCCTGGTCAACCTCTTAAAGGACATAATTCCCTAAATTTGTCACCTCTTCAAGGGTTTGTCCACTTCTAGGGTCTGCCTCTTAAAGGGCCAGTCCGCAAAACATGTCACATGTTCAAGTGGCTTTCCACTTCATAAGCCACATTGACATTTCCAAAGGTTATCCATTCCCAGGGTTGTCTCTTAGAAGGCCACCCACACACAATAATGCATCTTTAAGGACTGTCCACTTCCATGGTCATCCTCTTCATAGGCCAGTCACCTTAAAGTATTGCCAATTTTAAAGGTCCGTAAGCTTCCCAGGTCCACCTCTTAAAGGGCCAGTACACTTAAAATGCTGTTGTTTCGAGGGTTTGTACACAACCCTGGTCAACCTCTTAAAGGACATAATTCCCTAAATTTGTCACCTCTTCAAGGGTTTGTCCACTTCTAGGGTCTGCCTCTTAAAGGGCCAGTCCGCAAAACATGTCACATGTTCAAGTGGCTTTCCACTTCATAAGCCAGATTGACATTTCCAAAGGTCTGTCCATTCCCAGGGTTGTCTCTTAGAAGGCCACCCACACACAATAATGCATCTTTAAGGACTGTGCACTTCCATGGTCATCCTCTTCATAGGCCAGTCACCTTAAAGTATTGCCAATTTTAAAGGTCCGTAAGCTTCCCAGGTCCACCTCTTAAAGGGCCAGTACACTTAAAATGCTGTTGTTTCGAGGGTTTGTACACAACCCTGGTCAACCTCTTAAAGGACATAATTCCCTAAATTGGTCACCTCTTCAAGGGTTTGTCCACTTCTAGGGTCTGCCTCTTAAAGGGCCAGTCCGCAAAACATGTCACATGTTCAAGTGGCTTTCCACTTCATAAGCCACATTGACATTTCCAAAGGTCTGTCCATTCCCAGGGTTGTCTCTTAGAAGGCCACCCACACACAATAATGCATCTTTAAGGACTGTCCACTTCCATGGTCATCCTCTTCATAGGCCAGTCACCTTAAAGTATTGCCAATTTTAAAGGTCTGTAAGCTTCCCAGGTCCACCTCTTAAAGGGCCAGTACACTTAAAATGCTGTTGTTTCAAGGGTTTGTACACAACCCTGGTCAACCTCTTAAAGGACATAATTCCCTAAATTTGTCACCTCTTCAAGGGTTTGTTCACTTCTAGGGTCTGTCTCTTAAAGCGCCAGTCCGCAAAACATGTCACATGTTCAAGTGGCTTTCCACTTCATAAGCCACATTGACATTTCCAAAGGTCTGTCCATTCCCAGGGTTGTCTCTTAGAAGGCCACCCACACACAATAATGCATCTTTAAGGACTGTCCACTTCCATGGTCATCCTCTTCATAGGCCAGTCACCTTAAAGTATTGCCAATTTTAAAGGTCCGTAAGCTTCCCAGGTCCACCTCTTAAAGGGCCAGTACACTTAAAATGCTGTTGTTTCGAGGGTTTGTACACAACCCTGGTCAACCTCTTAAAGGACATAATTCCCTAAATTTGTCACCTCTTCAAGGGTTTGTCCACTTCTAGGGTCTGCCTCTGAAAGGGCCAGTCCGCAAAACATGTCACATGTTCAAGTGGCTTTCCACTTCATAAGCCACATTGACATTTCCAAAGGTCTGTCCATTCCCAGGGTTGTCTCTTAGAAGGCCACCCACACACAATAATGCATCTTTAAGGACTGTCCACTTCCATGGTCATCCTCTTCATAGGCCAGTCACCTTAAAGTATTGCCAATTTTAAAGGTCCGTAAGCTTCCCAGGTCCACCTCTTAAAGGGCCAGTACACTTAAAATGCTGTTGTTTCGAGGGTTTGTACACAACCCTGGTCAACCTCTTAAAGGACATAATTCCCTAAATTTGTCACCTCTTCAAGGGTTTGTCCACTTCTAGGGTCTGCCTCTTAAAGGGCCAGTCCGCAAAACATGTCACATGTTCAAGTGGCTTTCCACTTCATAAGCCACATTGACATTTCCAAAGGTCTGTCCATTCCCAGGGTTGTCTCTTAGAAGGCCACCCACACACAATAATGCATCTTTAAGGACTGTCCACTTCCATGGTCATCCTCTTCATAGGCCAGTCACCTTAAAGTATTGCCAATTTTAAAGGTCCGTAAGCTTCCCAGGTCCACCTCTTAAAGGGCCAGTACACTTAAAATGCTGTTGTTTCGAGGGTTTGTACACAACCCTGGTCAACCTCTTAAAGGACATAATTCCCTAAATTGGTCACCTCTTCAAGGGTTTGTCCACTTCTAGGGTCTGCCTCTTAAAGGGCCAGTCCGCAAAACATGTCACATGTTCAAGTGGCTTTCCACTTCATAAGCCACATTGACATTTCCAAAGGTCTGTCCATTCCCAGGGTTGTCTCTTAGAAGGCCACCCACACACAATAATGCATCTTTAAGGACTGTCCACTTCCATGGTCATCCTCTTCATAGGCCAGTCACCTTAAAGTATTGCCAATTTTAAAGGTCTGTAAGCTTCCCAGGTCCACCTCTTAAAGGGCCAGTACACTTAAAATGCTGTTGTTTCAAGGGTTTGTACACAACCCTGGTCAACCTCTTAAAGGACATAATTCCCTAAATTTGTCACCTCTTCAAGGGTTTGTTCACTTCTAGGGTCTGTCTCTTAAAGCGCCAGTCCGCAAAACATGTCACATGTTCAAGTGGCTTTCCACTTCATAAGCCACATTGACATTTCCAAAGGTCTGTCCATTCCCAGGGTTGTCTCTTAGAAGGCCACCCACACACAATAATGCATCTTTAAGGACTGTCCACTTCCATGGTCATCCTCTTCATAGGCCAGTCACCTTAAAGTATTGCCAATTTTAAAGGTCCGTAAGCTTCCCAGGTCCACCTCTTAAAGGGCCAGTACACTTAAAATGCTGTTGTTTCGAGGGTTTGTACACAACCCTGGTCAACCTCTTAAAGGACATAATTCCCTAAATTTGTCACCTCTTCAAGGGTTTGTCCACTTCTAGGGTCTGCCTCTTAAAGGGCCAGTCCGCAAAACATGTCACATGTTCAAGTGGCTTTCCACTTCATAAGCCACATTGACATTTCCAAAGGTCTGTCCATTCCCAGGGTTGTCTCTTAGAAGGCCACCCACACACAATAATGCATCTTTAAGGACTGTCCACTTCCATGGTCATCCTCTTCATAGGCCAGTCACCTTAAAGTATTGCCAATTTTAAAGGTCCGTAAGCTTCCCAGGTCCACCTCTTAAAGGGCCAGTACACTTAAAATGCTGTTGTTTCGAGGGTTTGTACACAACCCTGGTCAACCTCTTAAAGGACATAATTCCCTAAATTTGTCACCTCTTCAAGGGTTTGTCCACTTCTAGGGTCTGCCTCTTAAAGGGCCAGTCCGCAAAACATGTCACATGTTCAAGTGGCTTTCCACTTCATAAGCCAGATTGACATTTCCAAAGGTCTGTCCATTCCCAGGGTTGTCTCTTAGAAGGCCACCCACACACAATAATGCATCTTTAAGGACTGTGCACTTCCATGGTCATCCTCTTCATAGGCCAGTCACCTTAAAGTATTGCCAATTTTAAAGGTCCGTAAGCTTCCCAGGTCCACCTCTTAAAGGGCCAGTACACTTAAAATGCTGTTGTTTCGAGGGTTTGTACACAACCCTGGTCAACCTCTTAAAGGACATAATTCCCTAAATTGGTCACCTCTTCAAGGGTTTGTCCACTTCTAGGGTCTGCCTCTTAAAGGGCCAGTCCGCAAAACATGTCACATGTTCAAGTGGCTTTCCACTTCATAAGCCACATTGACATTTCCAAAGGTCTGTCCATTCCCAGGGTTGTCTCTTAGAAGGCCACCCACACACAATAATGCATCTTTAAGGACTGTCCACTTCCATGGTCATCCTCTTCATAGGCCAGTCACCTTAAAGTATTGCCAATTTTAAAGGTCTGTAAGCTTCCCAGGTCCACCTCTTAAAGGGCCAGTACACTTAAAATGCTGTTGTTTCAAGGGTTTGTACACAACCCTGGTCAACCTCTTAAAGGACATAATTCCCTAAATTTGTCACCTCTTCAAGGGTTTGTTCACTTCTAGGGTCTGTCTCTTAAAGCGCCAGTCCGCAAAACATGTCACATGTTCAAGTGGCTTTCCACTTCATAAGCCACATTGACATTTCCAAAGGTCTGTCCATTCCCAGGGTTGTCTCTTAGAAGGCCACCCACACACAATAATGCATCTTTAAGGACTGTCCACTTCCATGGTCATCCTCTTCATAGGCCAGTCACCTTAAAGTATTGCCAATTTTAAAGGTCCGTAAGCTTCCCAGGTCCACCTCTTAAAGGGCCAGTACACTTAAAATGCTGTTGTTTCGAGGGTTTGTACACAACCCTGGTCAACCTCTTAAAGGACATAATTCCCTAAATTTGTCACCTCTTCAAGGGTTTGTCCACTTCTAGGGTCTGCCTCTGAAAGGGCCAGTCCGCAAAACATGTCACATGTTCAAGTGGCTTTCCACTTCATAAGCCACATTGACATTTCCAAAGGTCTGTCCATTCCCAGGGTTGTCTCTTAGAAGGCCACCCACACACAATAATGCATCTTTAAGGACTGTCCACTTCCATGGTCATCCTCTTCATAGGCCAGTCACCTTAAAGTATTGCCAATTTTAAAGGTCCGTAAGCTTCCCAGGTCCACCTCTTAAAGGGCCAGTACACTTAAAATGCTGTTGTTTCGAGGGTTTGTACACAACCCTGGTCAACCTCTTAAAGGACATAATTCCCTAAATTTGTCACCTCTTCAAGGGTTTGTCCACTTCTAGGGTCTGCCTCTTAAAGGGCCAGTCCGCAAAACATGTCACATGTTCAAGTGGCTTTCCACTTCATAAGCCACATTGACATTTCCAAAGGTCTGTCCATTCCCAGGGTTGTCTCTTAGAAGGCCACCCACACACAATAATGCATCTTTAAGGACTGTCCACTTCCATGGTCATCCTCTTCATAGGCCAGTCACCTTAAAGTATTGCCAATTTTAAAGGTCCGTAAGCTTCCCAGGTCCACCTCTTAAAGGGCCAGTACACTTAAAATGCTGTTGTTTCGAGGGTTTGTACACAACCCTGGTCAACCTCTTAAAGGACATAATTCCCTAAATTGGTCACCTCTTCAAGGGTTTGTCCACTTCTAGGGTCTGCCTCTTAAAGGGCCAGTCCGCAAAACATGTCACATGTTCAAGTGGCTTTCCACTTCATAAGCCACATTGACATTTCCAAAGGTCTGTCCATTCCCAGGGTTGTCTCTTAGAAGGCCACCCACACACAATAATGCATCTTTAAGGACTGTCCACTTCCATGGTCATCCTCTTCATAGGCCAGTCACCTTAAAGTATTGCCAATTTTAAAGGTCTGTAAGCTTCCCAGGTCCACCTCTTAAAGGGCCAGTACACTTAAAATGCTGTTGTTTCAAGGGTTTGTACACAACCCTGGTCAACCTCTTAAAGGACATAATTCCCTAAATTTGTCACCTCTTCAAGGGTTTGTTCACTTCTAGGGTCTGTCTCTTAAAGCGCCAGTCCGCAAAACATGTCACATGTTCAAGTGGCTTTCCACTTCATAAGCCACATTGACATTTCCAAAGGTCTGTCCATTCCCAGGGTTGTCTCTTAGAAGGCCACCCACACACAATAATGCATCTTTAAGGACTGTCCACTTCCATGGTCATCCTCTTCATAGGCCAGTCACCTTAAAGTATTGCCAATTTTAAAGGTCCGTAAGCTTCCCAGGTCCACCTCTTAAAGGGCCAGTACACTTAAAATGCTGTTGTTTCGAGGGTTTGTACACAACCCTGGTCAACCTCTTAAAGGACATAATTCCCTAAATTTGTCACCTCTTCAAGGGTTTGTCCACTTCTAGGGTCTGCCTCTGAAAGGGCCAGTCCGCAAAACATGTCACATGTTCAAGTGGCTTTCCACTTCATAAGCCACATTGACATTTCCAAAGGTCTGTCCATTCCCAGGGTTGTCTCTTAGAAGGCCACCCACACACAATAATGCATCTTTAAGGACTGTCCACTTCCATGGTCATCCTCTTCATAGGCCAGTCACCTTAAAGTATTGCCAATTTTAAAGGTCCGTAAGCTTCCCAGGTCCACCTCTTAAAGGGCCAGTACACTTAAAATGCTGTTGTTTCGAGGGTTTGTACACAACCCTGGTCAACCTCTTAAAGGACATAATTCCCTAAATTTGTCACCTCTTCAAGGGTTTGTCCACTTCTAGGGTCTGCCTCTTAAAGGGCCAGTCCGCAAAACATGTCACATGTTCAAGTGGCTTTCCACTTCATAAGCCAGATTGACATTTCCAAAGGTCTGTCCATTCCCAGGGTTGTCTCTTAGAAGGCCACCCACACACAATAATGCATCTTTAAGGACTGTGCACTTCCATGGTCATCCTCTTCATAGGCCAGTCACCTTAAAGTATTGCCAATTTTAAAGGTCCGTAAGCTTCCCAGGTCCACCTCTTAAAGGGCCAGTACACTTAAAATGCTGTTGTTTCGAGGGTTTGTACACAACCCTGGTCAACCTCTTAAAGGACATAATTCCCTAAATTGGTCACCTCTTCAAGGGTTTGTCCACTTCTAGGGTCTGCCTCTTAAAGGGCCAGTCCGCAAAACATGTCACATGTTCAAGTGGCTTTCCACTTCATAAGCCACATTGACATTTCCAAAGGTCTGTCCATTCCCAGGGTTGTCTCTTAGAAGGCCACCCACACACAATAATGCATCTTTAAGGACTGTCCACTTCCATGGTCATCCTCTTCATAGGCCAGTCACCTTAAAGTATTGCCAATTTTAAAGGTCCGTAAGCTTCCCAGGTCCACCTCTTAAAGGGCCAGTACACTTAAAATGCTGTTGTTTCAAGGGTTTGTACACAACCCTGGTCAACCTCTTAAAGGACATAATTCCCTAAATTTGTCACCTCTTCAAGGGTTTGTTCACTTCTAGGGTCTGCCTCTTAAAGCGCCAGTCCGCAAAACATGTCACATGTTCAAGTGGCTTTCCACTTCATAAGCCACATTGACATTTCCAAAGGTCTGTCCATTCCCAGGGTTGTCTCTTAGAAGGCCACCCACACACAATAATGCATCTTTAAGGACTGTCCACTTCCATGGTCATCCTCTTCATAGGCCAGTCACCTTAAAGTATTGCCAATTTTAAAGGTCCGTAAGCTTCCCAGGTCCACCTCTTAAAGGGCCAGTACACTTAAAATGCTGTTGTTTCGAGGGTTTGTACACAACCCTGGTCAACCTCTTAAAGGACATAATTCCCTAAATTTGTCACCTCTTCAAGGGTTTGTCCACTTCTAGGGTCTGCCTCTGAAAGGGCCAGTCCGCAAAACATGTCACATGTTCAAGTGGCTTTCCACTTCATAAGCCACATTGACATTTCCAAAGGTCTGTCCATTCCCAGGGTTGTCTCTTAGAAGGCCACCCACACACAATAATGCATCTTTAAGGACTGTCCACTTCCATGGTCATCCTCTTCATAGGCCAGTCACCTTAAAGTATTGCCAATTTTAAAGGTCCGTAAGCTTCCCAGGTCCACCTCTTAAAGGGCCAGTACACTTAAAATGCTGTTGTTTCGAGGGTTTGTACACAACCCTGGTCAACCTCTTAAAGGACATAATTCCCTAAATTTGTCACCTCTTCAAGGGTTTGTCCACTTCTAGGGTCTGCCTCTTAAAGGGCCAGTCCGCAAAACATGTCACATGTTCAAGTGGCTTTCCACTTCATAAGCCACATTGACATTTCCAAAGGTCTGTCCATTCCCAGGGTTGTCTCTTAGAAGGCCACCCACACACAATAATGCATCTTTAAGGACTGTCCACTTCCATGGTCATCCTCTTCATAGGCCAGTCACCTTAAAGTATTGCCAATTTTAAAGGTCCGTAAGCTTCCCAGGTCCACCTCTTAAAGGGCCAGTACACTTAAAATGCTGTTGTTTCGAGGGTTTGTACACAACCCTGGTCAACCTCTTAAAGGACATAATTCCCTAAATTGGTCACCTCTTCAAGGGTTTGTCCACTTCTAGGGTCTGCCTCTTAAAGGGCCAGTCCGCAAAACATGTCACATGTTCAAGTGGCTTTCCACTTCATAAGCCACATTGACATTTCCAAAGGTCTGTCCATTCCCAGGGTTGTCTCTTAGAAGGCCACCCACACACAATAATGCATCTTTAAGGACTGTCCACTTCCATGGTCATCCTCTTCATAGGCCAGTCACCTTAAAGTATTGCCAATTTTAAAGGTCCGTAAGCTTCCCAGGTCCACCTCTTAAAGGGCCAGTACACTTAAAATGCTGTTGTTTCGAGGGTTTGTACACAACCCTGGTCAACCTCTTAAAGGACATAATTCTCTAAATTTGTCACCTCTTCAAGGGTTTGTCCACTTCTAGGGTCTGCCTCTTAAAGGGCCAGTCCGCAAAACATGTCACATGTTCAAGTGGCTTTCCACTTCATAAGCCACATTGACATTTCCAAAGGTCTGTCCATTCCCAGGGTTGTCTCTTAGAAGGCCACCCACACACAATAATGCATCTTTAGGGACTGTCCACTTCCATGGTCATCCTCTTCATAGGCCAGTCACCTAAAAGTATAGCCAATTTTAAAGGTCCGTAAGCTTCCCAGGTCCACCTCTTAAAGGGCCAGTACACTTAAAATGCTGTTGTTTCGAGGGTTTGTACACAACACTGGTCAACCTCTTAAAGGACATAATTCCCTAAATTTGTCACCTCTTCAAGGGTTTGTCCACTTCTAGGGTCTGCCTCTTAAAGGGCCAGTCCGCAAAACATGTCACATGTTCAAGTGGCTTTCCACTTCATAAGCCACATTGACATTTCCAAAGGTCTGTCCATTCCCAGGGTTGTCTCTTAGAAGGCCACCCACACACAATAATGCATCTTTAAGGACTGTCCACTTCCATGGTCATCCTCTTCATAGGCCAGTCACCTTAAAATATTGCCAATTTTAAAGGTCTGTAAGCTTCCCAGGTCCACCTCTTAAAGGGCCAGTACACTTAAAATGCTGTTGTTTCAAGGGTTTGTACACAACCCTGGTCAACCTCTTAAAGGACATAATTCCCTAAATTTGTCACCTCTTCAAGGGTTTGTCCACTTCTAGGGTCTGCCTCTTAAAGGGCCAGTCATCAAAACATGTCACATGTTCAAGTGGCTTTCCACTTCATAAGCCACATTGACATTTCCAAAGGTCTGTCCATTCCCAGGGTTGTCTCTTAGAAGGCCACCCACACACAATAATGCATCTTTAAGGACTGTCCACTTCCATGGTCATCCTCTTCATAGGCCAGTCACCTTAAAGTATTGCCAATTTTAAAGGTCTGTAAGCTTCCCAGGTCCACCTCTTAAAGGGTCAGTACACTTAAAATACTGTTGTTTCAAGGGTTTGTACACAACCCTGGTCAACCTCTTAAAGGACATAATTCCCTAAATTTGTCACCTCTTCAAGGGTTTGTCCATATCTAGGGTCTGCCTCTTAAAGGGCCAGTCATCAAAACATGTCACATGTTCAAGTGGATTTCCTCTTCATAAGCCACATTGACATTTCCAAAGGTCTGTCCATTCCCAGGGTTGTCTCTTAGAAGGCCACCCACACACAATAATGCATCTTTAAGGACTGTCCACTTCCATGGTCATCCTCTTCATAGGCCAGTCACCTTAAAGTATTGCCAATTTTAAAGGTCCGTAAGCTTCCCAGGTCCACCTCTTAAAGGGCCAGTACACTTAAAATGCTGTTGTTTCGAGGGTTTGTACACAACCCTGGTCAACCTCTTAAAGGACATAATTCTCTAAATTTGTCACCTCTTCAAGGGTTTGTCCACTTCTAGGGTCTGCCTCTTAAAGGGCCAGTCCGCAAAACATGTCACATGTTCAAGTGGCTTTCCACTTCATAAGCCACATTGACATTTCCAAAGGTCTGTCCATTCCCAGGGTTGTCTCTTAGAAGGCCACCCACACACAATAATGCATCTTTAAGGACTGTCCACTTCCATGGTCATCCTCTTCATAGGCCAGTCACCTTAAAGTATAGCCAATTTTAAAGGTCCGTAAGCTTCCCAGGTCCACCTCTTAAAGGGCCAGTACACTTAAAATGCTGTTGTTTCGAGGGTTTGTACACAACCCTGGTCAACCTCTTAAAGGACATAATTCCCTAAATTTGTCACCTCTTCAAGGGTTTGTCCACTTCTAGGGTCTGCCTCTTAAAGGGCCAGTCCGCAAAACATGTCACATGTTCAAGTGGCTTTCCACTTCATAAGCCACATTGACATTTCCAAAGGTCTGTCCATTCCCAGGGTTGTCTCTTAGAAGGCCACCCACACACAATAATGCATCTTTAAGGACTGTCCACTTCCATGGTCATCCTCTTCATAGGCCAGTCACCTTAAAGTATTGCCAATTTTAAAGGTCTGTAAGCTTTCCAGGTCCACCTCTTAAAGGGCCAGTACACTTAAAATACTGTTGTTTCAAGGGTTTGTACACAACCCTGGTCAACCTCTTAAAGGACATAATTCCCTAAATTTGTCACCTCTTCAAGGGTTTGTCCATATCTAGGGTCTGCCTCTTAAAGGGCCAGTCATCAAAACATGTCACATGTTCAAGTGGATTTCCACTTCATAAGCCACATTGACATTTCCAAAGGTCTGTCCATTCCCAGGGTTGTCTCTTAGAAGGCCACCCACACACAATAATGCATCTTTAAGGACTGTCCACTTCCATGGTCATCCTCTTCATAGGCCAGTCACCTTAAAGTATTGCCAATTTTAAAGGTCCGTAAGCTTCCCAGGTCCACCTCTTAAAGGGCCAGTACACTTAAAATGCTGTTGTTTCGAGGGTTTGTACACAACCCTGGTCAACCTCTTAAAGGACATAATTCCCTAAATTTGTCACCTCTTCAAGGGTTTGTCCACTTCTAGGGTCTGCCTCTTAAAGGGCCAGTCCGCAAAACATGTCACATGTTCAAGTGGCTTTCCACTTCATAAGCCACATTGACATTTCCAAAGGTCTGTCCATTCCCAGGGTTGTCTCTTAGAAGGCCACCCACACACAATAATGCATCTTTAAGGACTGTCCACTTCCATGGTCATCCTCTTCATAGGCCAGTCACCTTAAAGTATTGCCAATTTTAAAGGTCCGTAAGCTTCCCAGGTCCACCTCTTAAAGGGCCAGTACACTTAAAATGCTGTTGTTTCGAGGGTTTGTACACAACCCTGGTCAACCTCTTAAAGGACATAATTCCCTAAATTTGTCACCTCTTCAAGGGTTTGTCCACTTCTAGGGTCTGCCTCTTAAAGGGCCAGTCCGCAAAACATGTCACATGTTCAAGTGGCTTTCCACTTCATAAGCCACATTGACATTTCCAAAGGTCTGTCCATTCCCAGGGTTGTCTCTTAGAAGGCCACCCACACACAATAATGCATCTTTAAGGACTGTCCACTTCCATGGTCATCCTCTTCATAGGCCAGTCACCTTAAAGTATTGCCAATTTTAAAGGTCCGTAAGCTTCCCAGGTCCACCTCTTAAAGGGCCAGTACACTTAAAATGCTGTTGTTTCGAGGGTTTGTACACAACCCTGGTCAACCTCTTAAAGGACATAATTCCCTAAATTTGTCACCTCTTCAAGGGTTTGTCCACTTCTAGGGTCTGCCTCTTAAAGGGCCAGTCCGCAAAACATGTCACATGTTCAAGTGGCTTTCCACTTCATAAGCCACATTGACATTTCCAAAGGTCTGTCCATTCCCAGGGTTGTCTCTTAGAAGGCCACCCACACACAATAATGCATCTTTAAGGACTGTCCACTTCCATGGTCATCCTCTTCATAGGCCAGTCACCTTAAAGTATTGCCAATTTTAAAGGTCCGTAAGCTTCCCAGGTCCACCTCTTAAAGGGCCAGTACACTTAAAATGCTGTTGTTTCGAGGGTTTGTACACAACCCTGGTCAACCTCTTAAAGGACATAATTCCCTAAATTTGTCACCTCTTCAAGGGTTTGTCCACTTCTAGGGTCTGCCTCTTAAAGGGCCAGTCCGCAAAACATGTCACATGTTCAAGTGGCTTTCCACTTCATAAGCCACATTGACATTTCCAAAGGTCTGTCCATTCCCAGGGTTGTCTCTTAGAAGGCCACCCACACACAATAATGCATCTTTAAGGACTGTCCACTTCCATGGTCATCCTCTTCATAGGCCAGTCACCTTAAAGTATTGCCAATTTTAAAGGTCTGTAAGCTTCCCAGGTCCACCTCTTAAAGGGCCAGTACACTTAAAATGCTGTTGTTTCAAGGGTTTGTACACAACCCTGGTCAACCTCTTAAAGGACATAATTCCCTAAATTTGTCACCTCTTCAAGGGTTTGTTCACTTCTAGGTTCTGCCTCTTAAAGGGCCAGTCCGCAAAACATGTCACATGTTCAAGTGGCTTTCCACTTCATAAGCCACATTGACATTTCCAAAGGTCTGTCCATTCCCAGGGTTGTCTCTTAGAAGGCCACACCACACACAATAATGCATCTTTAAGGACTGTCCACTTCCATGGTCATCCTCTTCATAGTCCAGTCACCTTAAAGTATTGCCAATTTTAAAGGTCCGTAAGCTTCCCAGGTCCACCTCTTAAAGGGCCAGTACACTTAAAATGCTGTTGTTTCGAGGGTTTGTACACAACCCTGGTCAACCTCTTAAAGGACATAATTCCCTAAATTTGTCACCTCTTCAAGGGTTTGTCCACTTCTAGGGTCTGCCTCTTAAAGGGCCAGTCCGCAAAACATGTCACATGTTCAAGTGGCTTTCCACTTCATAAGCCACATTGACATTTCCAAAGGTCTGTCCATTCCCAGGGTTGTCTCTTAGAAGGCCACCCACACACAATAATGCATCTTTAAGGACTGTCCACTTCCATGGTCATCCTCTTCATAGGCCAGTCACCTTAAAGTATTGCCAATTTTAAAGGTCCGTAAGCTTCCCAGGTCCACCTCTTAAAGGGCCAGTACACTTAAAATGCTGTTGTTTCGAGGGTTTGTACACAACCCTGGTCAACCTCTTAAAGGACATAATTCTCTAAATTTGTCACCTCTTCAAGGGTTTGTCCACTTCTAGGGTCTGCCTCTTAAAGGGCCAGTCCGCAAAACATGTCACATGTTCAAGTGGCTTTCCACTTCATAAGCCACATTGACATTTCCAAAGGTCTGTCCATTCCCAGGGTTGTCTCTTAGAAGGCCACCCACACACAATAATGCATCTTTAAGGACTGTCCACTTCCATGGTCATCCTCTTCATAGGCCAGTCACCTTAAAGTATAGCCAATTTTAAAGGTCCGTAAGCTTCCCAGGTCCACCTCTTAAAGGGCCAGTACACTTAAAATGCTGTTGTTTCGAGGGTTTGTACACAACCCTGGTCAACCTCTTAAAGGACATAATTCCCTAAATTTGTCACCTCTTCAAGGGTTTGTCCACTTCTAGGGTCTGCCTCTTAAAGGGCCAGTCCGCAAAACATGTCACATGTTCAAGTGGCTTTCCACTTCATAAGCCACATTGACATTTCCAAAGGTCTGTCCATTCCCAGGGTTGTCTCTTAGAAGGCCACCCACACACAATAATGCATCTTTAAGGACTGTCCACTTCCATGGTCATCCTCTTCATAGGCCAGTCACCTTAAAGTATTGCCAATTTTAAAGGTCTGTAAGCTTTCCAGGTCCACCTCTTAAAGGGCCAGTACACTTAAAATACTGTTGTTTCAAGGGTTTGTACACAACCCTGGTCAACCTCTTAAAGGACATAATTCCCTAAATTTGTCACCTCTTCAAGGGTTTGTCCATATCTAGGGTCTGCCTCTTAAAGGGCCAGTCATCAAAACATGTCACATGTTCAAGTGGATTTCCACTTCATAAGCCACATTGACATTTCCAAAGGTCTGTCCATTCCCAGGGTTGTCTCTTAGAAGGCCACCCACACACAATAATGCATCTTTAAGGACTGTCCACTTCCATGGTCATCCTCTTCATAGGCCAGTCACCTTAAAGTATTGCCAATTTTAAAGGTCCGTAAGCTTCCCAGGTCCACCTCTTAAAGGGCCAGTACACTTAAAATGCTGTTGTTTCGAGGGTTTGTACACAACCCTGGTCAACCTCTTAAAGGACATAATTCCCTAAATTTGTCACCTCTTCAAGGGTTTGTCCACTTCTAGGGTCTGCCTCTTAAAGGGCCAGTCCGCAAAACATGTCACATGTTCAAGTGGCTTTCCACTTCATAAGCCACATTGACATTTCCAAAGGTCTGTCCATTCCCAGGGTTGTCTCTTAGAAGGCCACCCACACACAATAATGCATCTTTAAGGACTGTCCACTTCCATGGTCATCCTCTTCATAGGCCAGTCACCTTAAAGTATTGCCAATTTTAAAGGTCCGTAAGCTTCCCAGGTCCACCTCTTAAAGGGCCAGTACACTTAAAATGCTGTTGTTTCGAGGGTTTGTACACAACCCTGGTCAACCTCTTAAAGGACATAATTCCCTAAATTTGTCACCTCTTCAAGGGTTTGTCCACTTCTAGGGTCTGCCTCTTAAAGGGCCAGTCCGCAAAACATGTCACATGTTCAAGTGGCTTTCCACTTCATAAGCCACATTGACATTTCCAAAGGTCTGTCCATTCCCAGGGTTGTCTCTTAGAAGGCCACCCACACACAATAATGCATCTTTAAGGACTGTCCACTTCCATGGTCATCCTCTTCATAGGCCAGTCACCTTAAAGTATTGCCAATTTTAAAGGTCCGTAAGCTTCCCAGGTCCACCTCTTAAAGGGCCAGTACACTTAAAATGCTGTTGTTTCGAGGGTTTGTACACAACCCTGGTCAACCTCTTAAAGGACATAATTCCCTAAATTTGTCACCTCTTCAAGGGTTTGTCCACTTCTAGGGTCTGCCTCTTAAAGGGCCAGTCCGCAAAACATGTCACATGTTCAAGTGGCTTTCCACTTCATAAGCCACATTGACATTTCCAAAGGTCTGTCCATTCCCAGGGTTGTCTCTTAGAAGGCCACCCACACACAATAATGCATCTTTAAGGACTGTCCACTTCCATGGTCATCCTCTTCATAGGCCAGTCACCTTAAAGTATTGCCAATTTTAAAGGTCCGTAAGCTTCCCAGGTCCACCTCTTAAAGGGCCAGTACACTTAAAATGCTGTTGTTTCGAGGGTTTGTACACAACCCTGGTCAACCTCTTAAAGGACATAATTCCCTAAATTTGTCACCTCTTCAAGGGTTTGTCCACTTCTAGGGTCTGCCTCTTAAAGGGCCAGTCCGCAAAACATGTCACATGTTCAAGTGGCTTTCCACTTCATAAGCCACATTGACATTTCCAAAGGTCTGTCCATTCCCAGGGTTGTCTCTTAGAAGGCCACCCACACACAATAATGCATCTTTAAGGACTGTCCACTTCCATGGTCATCCTCTTCATAGGCCAGTCACCTTAAAGTATTGCCAATTTTAAAGGTCTGTAAGCTTCCCAGGTCCACCTCTTAAAGGGCCAGTACACTTAAAATGCTGTTGTTTCAAGGGTTTGTACACAACCCTGGTCAACCTCTTAAAGGACATAATTCCCTAAATTTGTCACCTCTTCAAGGGTTTGTTCACTTCTAGGTTCTGCCTCTTAAAGGGCCAGTCCGCAAAACATGTCACATGTTCAAGTGGCTTTCCACTTCATAAGCCACATTGACATTTCCAAAGGTCTGTCCATTCCCAGGGTTGTCTCTTAGAAGGCCACACCACACACAATAATGCATCTTTAAGGACTGTCCACTTCCATGGTCATCCTCTTCATAGTCCAGTCACCTTAAAGTATTGCCAATTTTAAAGGTCTGTAAGCTTCCCAGGTCCACCTCTTAAAGGGTCAGTACACTTAAAATACTGTTGTTTCAAGGGTTTGTACACAACCCTGGTCAACCTCTTAAAGGACATAATTCCCTAAATTTGTCACCTCTTCAAGGGTTTGTCCATATCTAGGGTCTGCCTCTTAAAGGGCCAGTCATCAAAACATGTCACATGTTCAAGTGGATTTCCTCTTCATAAGCCACATTGACATTTCCAAAGGTCTGTCCATTCCCAGGGTTGTCTCTTAGAAGGCCACCCACACACAATAATGCATCTTTAAGGACTGTCCACTTCCATGGTCATCCTCTTCATAGGCCAGTCACCTTAAAGTATTGCCAATTTTAAAGGTCCGTAAGCTTCCCAGGTCCACCTCTTAAAGGGCCAGTACACTTAAAATGCTGTTGTTTCGAGGGTTTGTACACAACCCTGGTCAACCTCTTAAAGGACATAATTCTCTAAATTTGTCACCTCTTCAAGGGTTTGTCCACTTCTAGGGTCTGCCTCTTAAAGGGCCAGTCCGCAAAACATGTCACATGTTCAAGTGGCTTTCCACTTCTTAAGCCACATTGACATTTCCAAAGGTCTGTCCATTCCCAGGGTTGTCTCTTAGAAGGCCACCCACACACAATAATGCATCTTTAAGGACTGTCCACTTCCATGGTCATCCTCTTCATAGGCCAGTCACCTTAAAGTATAGCCAATTTTAAAGGTCCGTAAGCTTCCCAGGTCCACCTCTTAAAGGGCCAGTACACTTAAAATGCTGTTGTTTCGAGGGTTTGTACACAACCCTGGTCAACCTCTTAAAGGACATAATTCCCTAAATTTGTCACCTCTTCAAGGGTTTGTCCACTTCTAGGGTCTGCCTCTTAAAGGGCCAGTCCGCAAAACATGTCACATGTTCAAGTGGCTTTCCACTTCATAAGCCACATTGACATTTCCAAAGGTCTGTCCATTCCCAGGGTTGTCTCTTAGAAGGCCACCCACACACAATAATGCATCTTTAAGGACTGTCCACTTCCATGGTCATCCTCTTCATAGGCCAGTCACCTTAAAGTATTGCCAATTTTAAAGGTCTGTAAGCTTTCCAGGTCCACCTCTTAAAGGGCCAGTACACTTAAAATACTGTTGTTTCAAGGGTTTGTACACAACCCTGGTCAACCTCTTAAAGGACATAATTCCCTAAATTTGTCACCTCTTCAAGGGTTTGTCCACTTCTAGGGTCTGCCTCTTAAAGGGCCAGTCTGCAAAACATGTCACATGTTCAAGTGGCTTTCCACTTCATAAGCCACATTGACATTTCCAAAGGTCTGTCCATTCCCAGGGTTGTCTCTTAGAAGGCCCCCCTCACACAATAATGCATCTTTAAGGACTGTCCACTTCCATGGTCATCCTCTTCATAGGCCAGTCACCTTAAAGTATTGCCAATTTTAAAGGTCCGTAAGCTTCCCAGGTCCACCTCTTAAAGGGCCAGTACACTTAAAATGCTGTTGTTTCGAGGGTTTGTACACAACCCTGGTCAACCTCTTAAAGGACATAATTCCCTAAATTTGTCACCTCTTCAAGGGTTTGTCCACTTCTAGGGTCTGCCTCTTAAAGGGCCAGTCCGCAAAACATGTCACATGTTCAAGTGGCTTTCCACTTCATAAGCCACATTGACATTTCCAAAGGTCTGTCCATTCCCAGGGTTGTCTCTTAGAAGGCCACCCACACACAATAATGCATCTTTAAGGACTGTCCACTTCCATGGTCATCCTCTTCATAGGCCAGTCACCTTAAAGTATTGCCAATTTTAAAGGTCTGTAAGCTTCCCAGGTCCACCTCTTAAAGGGCCAGTACACTTAAAATGCTGTTGTTTCAAGGGTTTGCACACAACCCTGGTCAACCTCTTAAAGGACATAATTCCCTAAATTTGTCACCTCTTCAAGGGTTTGTTCACTTCTAGGTTCTGCCTCTTAAAGGGCCAGTCCGCAAAACATGTCACATGTTCAAGTGGCTTTCCACTTCATAAGCCACATTGACATTTCCAAAGGTCTGTCCATTCCCAGGGTTGTCTCTTAGAAGGCCACCCACACACAATAATGCATCTTTAAGGACTGTCCACTACCATGGTCATCCTCTTCATAGGCCAGTCACCTTAAAGTATTGCCAATTTTAAAGGTCCGTAAGCTTCCCAGGTCCACCTCTTAAAGGGCCAGTACACTTAAAATGCTGTTGTTTCGAGGGTTTGTACACAACCCTGGTCAACCTCTTAAAGGACATAATTCCCTAAATTTGTCACCTCTTCAAGGGTTTGTCCACTTCTAGGGTCTGCCTCTTAAAGGGCCAGTCCGCAAAACATGTCACATGTTCAAGTGGCTTTCCACTTCATAAGCCACATTGACATTTCCAAAGGTCTGTCCATTCCCAGGGTTGTCTCTTAGAAGGCCACCCACACACAATAATGCATCTTTAAGGACTGTCCACTTCCATGGTCATCCTCTTCATAGGCCAGTCACCTTAAAGTATTGCCAATTTTAAAGGTCTGTAAGCTTCCCAGGTCCACCTCTTAAAGGGTCAGTACACTTAAAATACTGTTGTTTCAAGGGTTTGTACACAACCCTAGTCAACCTCTTAAAGGACATAATTCCCTAAATTTGTCACCTCTTCAAGGGTTTGTCCATATCTAGGGTCTGCCTCTTAAAGGGCCAGTCATCAAAACATGTCACATGTTCAAGTGGATTTCCACTTCATAAGCCACATTGACATTTCCAAAGGTCTGTCCATTCCCAGGGTTGTCTCTTAGAAGGCCACCCACACACAATAATGCATCTTTAAGGACTGTCCACTTCCATGGTCATCCTCTTCATAGGCCAGTCACCTTAAAGTATTGCCAATTTTAAAGGTCCGTAAGCTTCCCAGGTCCACCTCTTAAAGGGCCAGTACACTTAAAATGCTGTTGTTTCAAGGGTTTGTACACAACCCTGGTCAACTTCTTAAAGGACATAATTCTCTAAATTTGTCACCTCTTCAAGGGTTTGTCCACTTCTAGGGTCTGCCTCTTAAAGGGCCAGTCCGCAAAACATGTCACATGTTCAAGTGGCTTTCCACTTCATAAGCCACATTGACATTTCCAAAGGTCTGTCCATTCCCAGGGTTGTCTCTTAGAAGGCCACCCACACACAATAATGCATCTTTAAGGACTGTCCACTTCCATGGTCATCCTCTTCATAGGCCAGTCACCTTAAAGTATAGCCAATTTTAAAGGTCCGTAAGCTTCCCAGGTCCACCTCTTAAAGGGCCAGTACACTTAAAATGCTGTTGTTTCGAGGGTTTGTACACAACCCTGGTCAACCTCTTAAAGGACATAATTCCCTAAATTTGTCACCTCTTCAAGGGTTTGTCCACTTCTAGGGTCTGCCTCTTAAAGGGCCAGTCCGCAAAACATGTCACATGTTCAAGTGGCTTTCCACTTCATAAGCCACATTGACATTTCCAAAGGTCTGTCCATTCCCAGGGTTGTCTCTTAGAAGGCCACCCACACACAATAATGCATCTTTAAGGACTGTCCACTTCCATGGTCATCCTCTTCATAGGCCAGTCACCTTAAAATATTGCCAATTTTAAAGGTCTGTAAGCTTCCCAGGTCCACCTCTTAAAGGGCCAGTACACTTAAAATGCTGTTGTTTCAAGGGTTTGTACACAACCCTGGTCAACCTCTTAAAGGACATAATTCCCTAAATTTGTCACCTCTTCAAGGGTTTGTCCACTTCTAGGGTCTGCCTCTTAAAGGGCCAGTCATCAAAACATGTCACATGTTCAAGTGGCTTTCCACTTCATAAGCCACATTGACATTTCCAAAGGTCTGTCCATTCCCAGGGTTGTCTCTTAGAAGGCCACCCACACACAATAATGCATCTTTAAGTACTGTCAACTTCCATGGTCATCCTCTTCATAGGCCAGTCACCTTAAAGTATTGCCAATTTTAAAGGTCCGTAAGCTTCCCAGGTCCACCTCTTAAAGGGCCAGTACACTTAAAATGCTGTTGTTTCGAGGGTTTGTACACAACCCTGGTCAACCTCTTAAAGGACATAATTCCCTAAATTTGTCACCTCTTCAAGGGTTTGTCCACTTCTAGGGTCTGCCTCTTAAAGGGCCAGTCCGCAAAACATGTCACATGTTCAAGTGGCTTTCCACTTCATAAGCCACATTGACATTTCCAAAGGTCTGTCCATTCCCAGGGTTGTCTCTTAGAAGGCCACCCACACACAATAATGCATCTTTAAGGACTGTCCACTTCCATGGTCATCCTCTTCATAGGCCAGTCACCTTAAAGTATTGCCAATTTTAAAGGTCCGTAAGCTTCCCAGGTCCACCTCTTAAAGGGCCAGTACACTTAAAATGCTGTTGTTTCGAGGGTTTGTACACAACCCTGGTCAACCTCTTAAAGGACATAATTCCCTAAATTTGTCACCTCTTCAAGGGTTTGTCCACTTCTAGGGTCTGCCTCTTAAAGGGCCAGTCCGCAAAACATGTCACATGTTCAAGTGGCTTTCCACTTCATAAGCCACATTGACATTTCCAAAGGTCTGTCCATTCCCAGGGTTGTCTCTTAGAAGGCCACCCACACACAATAATGCATCTTTAAGGACTGTCCACTTCCATGGTCATCCTCTTCATAGGCCAGTCACCTTAAAGTATTGCCAATTTTAAAGGTCCGTAAGCTTCCCAGGTCCACCTCTTAAAGGGCCAGTACACTTAAAATGCTGTTGTTTCGAGGGTTTGTACACAACCCTGGTCAACCTCTTAAAGGACATAATTCCCTAAATTTGTCACCTCTTCAAGGGTTTGTCCACTTCTAGGGTCTGCCTCTTAAAGGGCCAGTCCGCAAAACATGTCACATGTTCAAGTGGCTTTCCACTTCATAAGCCACATTGACATTTCCAAAGGTCTGTCCATTCCCAGGGTTGTCTCTTAGAAGGCCACCCACACACAATAATGCATCTTTAAGGACTGTCCACTTCCATGGTCATCCTCTTCATAGGCCAGTCACCTTAAAGTATTGCCAATTTTAAAGGTCCGTAAGCTTCCCAGGTCCACCTCTTAAAGGGCCAGTACACTTAAAATGCTGTTGTTTCGAGGGTTTGTACACAACCCTGGTCAACCTCTTAAAGGACATAATTCCCTAAATTTGTCACCTCTTCAAGGGTTTGTCCACTTCTAGGGTCTGCCTCTTAAAGGGCCAGTCCGCAAAACATGTCACATGTTCAAGTGGCTTTCCACTTCATAAGCCAGATTGACATTTCCAAAGGTCTGTCCATTCCCAGGGTTGTCTCTTAGAAGGCCACCCACACACAATAATGCATCTTTAAGGACTGTCCACTTCCATGGTCATCCTCTTCATAGGCCAGTCACCTTAAAGTATTGCCAATTTTAAAGGTCCGTAAGCTTCCCAGGTCCACCTCTTAAAGGGCCAGTACACTTAAAATGCTGTTGTTTCGAGGGTTTGTACACAACCCTGGTCAACCTCTTAAAGGACATAATTCCCTAAATTGGTCACCTCTTCAAGGGTTTGTCCACTTCTAGGGTCTGCCTCTTAAAGGGCCAGTCCGCAAAACATGTAACATGTTCAAGTGGCTTTCCACTTCATAAGCCACATTGACATTTCCAAAGGTCTGTCCATTCCCAGGGTTGTCTCTTAGAAGGCCACCCACACACAATAATGCATCTTTAAGGACTGTCCACTTCCATGGTCATCCTCTTCATAGGCCAGTCACCTTAAAGTATTGCCAATTTTAAAGGTCTGTAAGCTTCCCAGGTCCACCTCTTAAAGGGCCAGTACACTTAAAATGCTGTTGTTTCAAGGGTTTGTACACAACCCTGGTCAACCTCTTAAAGGACATAATTCCCTAAATTTGTCACCTCTTCAAGGGTTTGTTCACTTCTAGGGTCTGTCTCTTAAAGCGCCAGTCCGCAAAACATGTCACATGTTCAAGTGGCTTTCCACTTCATAAGCCACATTGACATTTCCAAAGGTCTGTCCATTCCCAGGGTTGTCTCTTAGAAGGCCACCCACACACAATAATGCATCTTTAAGGACTGTCCACTTCCATGGTCATCCTCTTCATAGGCCAGTCACCTTAAAGTATTGCCAATTTTAAAGGTCCGTAAGCTTCCCAGGTCCACCTCTTAAAGGGCCAGTACACTTAAAATGCTGTTGTTTCGAGGGTTTGTACACAACCCTGGTCAACCTCTTAAAGGACATAATTCCCTAAATTTGTCACCTCTTCAAGGGTTTGTCCACTTCTAGGGTCTGCCTCTTAAAGGGCCAGTCCGCAAAACATGTCACATGTTCAAGTGGCTTTCCACTTCATAAGCCACATTGACATTTCCAAAGGTCTGTCCATTCCCAGGGTTGTCTCTTAGAAGGCCACCCACACACAATAATGCATCTTTAAGGACTGTCCACTTCCATGGTCATCCTCTTCATAGGCCAGTCACCTTAAAGTATTGCCAATTTTAAAGGTCCGTAAGCTTCCCAGGTCCACCTCTTAAAGGGCCAGTACACTTAAAATGCTGTTGTTTCGAGGGTTTGTACACAACCCTGGTCAACCTCTTAAAGGACATAATTCCCTAAATTTGTCACCTCTTCAAGGGTTTGTCCACTTCTAGGGTCTGCCTCTTAAAGGGCCAGTCCGCAAAACATGTCACATGTTCAAGTGGCTTTCCACTTCATAAGCCACATTGACATTTCCAAAGGTCTGTCCATTCCCAGGGTTGTCTCTTAGAAGGCCACCCACACACAATAATGCATCTTTAAGGACTGTCCACTTCCATGGTCATCCTCTTCATAGGCCAGTCACCTTAAAGTATTGCCAATTTTAAAGGTCCGTAAGCTTCCCAGGTCCACCTCTTAAAGGGCCAGTACACTTAAAATGCTGTTGTTTCGAGGGTTTGTACACAACCCTGGTCAACCTCTTAAAGGACATAATTCCCTAAATTTGTCACCTCTTCAAGGGTTTGTCCACTTCTAGGGTCTGCCTCTTAAAGGGCCAGTCCGCAAAACATGTCACATGTTCAAGTGGCTTTCCACTTCATAAGCCACATTGACATTTCCAAAGGTCTGTCCATTCCCAGGGTTGTCTCTTAGAAGGCCACCCACACACAATAATGCATCTTTAAGGACTGTCCACTTCCATGGTCATCCTCTTCATAGGCCAGTCACCTTAAAGTATTGCCAATTTTAAAGGTCTGTAAGCTTTCCAGGTCCACCTCTTAAAGGGCCAGTACACTTAAAATACTGTTGTTTCAAGGGTTTGTACACAACCCTGGTCAACCTCTTAAAGGACATAATTCCCTAAATTTGTCACCTCTTCAAGGGTTTGTCCATATCTAGGGTCTGCCTCTTAAAGGGCCAGTCATCAAAACATGTCACATGTTCAAGTGGATTTCCACTTCATAAGCCACATTGACATTTCCAAAGGTCTGTCCATTCCCAGGGTTGTCTCTTAGAAGGCCACCCACACACAATAATGCATCTTTAAGGACTGTCCACTTCCATGGTCATCCTCTTCATAGGCCAGTCACCTTAAAGTATTGCCAATTTTAAAGGTCCGTAAGCTTCCCAGGTCCACCTCTTAAAGGGCCAGTACACTTAAAATGCTGTTGTTTCGAGGGTTTGTACACAACCCTGGTCAACCTCTTAAAGGACATAATTCCCTAAATTTGTCACCTCTTCAAGGGTTTGTCCACTTCTAGGGTCTGCCTCTTAAAGGGCCAGTCCGCAAAACATGTCACATGTTCAAGTGGCTTTCCACTTCATAAGCCACATTGACATTTCCAAAGGTCTGTCCATTCCCAGGGTTGTCTCTTAGAAGGCCACCCACACACAATAATGCATCTTTAAGGACTGTCCACTTCCATGGTCATCCTCTTCATAGGCCAGTCACCTTAAAGTATTGCCAATTTTAAAGGTCCGTAAGCTTCCCAGGTCCACCTCTTAAAGGGCCAGTACACTTAAAATGCTGTTGTTTCGAGGGTTTGTACACAACCCTGGTCAACCTCTTAAAGGACATAATTCCCTAAATTTGTCACCTCTTCAAGGGTTTGTCCACTTCTAGGGTCTGCCTCTTAAAGGGCCAGTCCGCAAAACATGTCACATGTTCAAGTGGCTTTCCACTTCATAAGCCACATTGACATTTCCAAAGGTCTGTCCATTCCCAGGGTTGTCTCTTAGAAGGCCACCCACACACAATAATGCATCTTTAAGGACTGTCCACTTCCATGGTCATCCTCTTCATAGGCCAGTCACCTTAAAGTATTGCCAATTTTAAAGGTCCGTAAGCTTCCCAGGTCCACCTCTTAAAGGGCCAGTACACTTAAAATGCTGTTGTTTCAAGGGTTTGTACACAACCCTGGTCAACCTCTTAAAGGACATAATTCCCTAAATTTGTCACCTCTTCAAGGGTTTGTCCACTTCTAGGGTCTGCCTCTTAAAGGGCCAGTCCGCAAAACATGTCACATGTTCAAGTGGCTTTCCACTTCATAAGCCACATTGACATTTCCAAAGGTCTGTCCATTCCCAGGGTTGTCTCTTAGAAGGCCACCCACACACAATAATGCATCTTTAAGGACTGTCCACTTCCATGGTCATCCTCTTCATAGGCCAGTCACCTTAAAGTATTGCCAATTTTAAAGGTCTGTAAGCTTCCCAGGTCCACCTCTTAAAGGGCCAGTACACTTAAAATGCTGTTGTTTCAAGGGTTTGTACACAACCCTGGTCAACCTCTTAAAGGACATAATTCCCTAAATTTGTCACCTCTTCAAGGGTTTGTTCACTTCTAGGTTCTGCCTCTTAAAGGGCCAGTCCGCAAAACATGTCACATGTTCAAGTGGCTTTCCACTTCATAAGCCACATTGACATTTCCAAAGGTCTGTCCATTCCCAGGGTTGTCTCTTAGAAGGCCACACCACACACAATAATGCATCTTTAAGGACTGTCCACTTCCATGGTCATCCTCTTCATAGTCCAGTCACCTTAAAGTATTGCCAATTTTAAAGGTCCGTAAGCTTCCCAGGTCCACCTCTTAAAGGGCCAGTACACTTAAAATGCTGTTGTTTCGAGGGTTTGTACACAACCCTGGTCAACCTCTTAAAGGACATAATTCCCTAAATTTGTCACCTCTTCAAGGGTTTGTCCACTTCTAGGGTCTGCCTCTTAAAGGGCCAGTCCGCAAAACATGTCACATGTTCAAGTGGCTTTCCACTTCATAAGCCACATTGACATTTCCAAAGGTCTGTCCATTCCCAGGGTTGTCTCTTAGAAGGCCACCCACACACAATAATGCATCTTTAAGGACTGTCCACTTCCATGGTCATCCTCTTCATAGGCCAGTCACCTTAAAGTATTGCCAATTTTAAAGGTCCGTAAGCTTCCCAGGTCCACCTCTTAAAGGGCCAGTACACTTAAAATGCTGTTGTTTCGAGGGTTTGTACACAACCCTGGTCAACCTCTTAAAGGACATAATTCCCTAAATTTGTCACCTCTTCAAGGGTTTGTCCACTTCTAGGGTCTGCCTCTTAAAGGGCCAGTCCGCAAAACATGTCACATGTTCAAGTGGCTTTCCACTTCATAAGCCACATTGACATTTCCAAAGGTCTGTCCATTCCCAGGGTTGTCTCTTAGAAGGCCACCCACACACAATAATGCATCTTTAAGGACTGTCCACTTCCATGGTCATCCTCTTCATAGGCCAGTCACCTTAAAGTATTGCCAATTTTAAAGGTCCGTAAGCTTCCCAGGTCCACCTCTTAAAGGGCCAGTACACTTAAAATGCTGTTGTTTCGAGGGTTTGTACACAACCCTGGTCAACCTCTTAAAGGACATAATTCCCTAAATTTGTCA
The DNA here is from genome assembly GCF_035609145.1 of Eleutherodactylus coqui. Lineage (NCBI taxonomy): Eukaryota > Metazoa > Chordata > Amphibia > Anura > Eleutherodactylidae > Eleutherodactylus > Eleutherodactylus coqui. The sequence goes on along the minus strand of NW_027102176.1, from coordinate 28,672 downwards.
CCTCTTCAAGGGTTTGTCCACTTCTAGGGTCTGCCTCTTAAAGGGCCAGTCCGCAAAACATGTCACATGTTCAAGTGGCTTTCCACTTCATAAGCCAGATTGACATTTCCAAAGGTCTGTCCATTCCCAGGGTTGTCTCTTAGAAGGCCACCCACACACAATAATGCATCTTTAAGGACTGTCCACTTCCATGGTCATCCTCTTCATAGGCCAGTCACCTTAAAGTATTGCCAATTTTAAAGGTCCGTAAGCTTCCCAGGTCCACCTCTTAAAGGGCCAGTACACTTAAAATGCTGTTGTTTTGAGGGTTTGTACACAACCCTGGTCAACCTCTTAAAGGACATAATTCCCTAAATTGGTCACCTCTTCAAGGGTTTGTCCACTTCTAGGGTCTGCCTCTTAAAGGGCCAGTCCGCAAAACATGTAACATGTTCAAGTGGCTTTCCACTTCATAAGCCACATTGACATTTCCAAAGGTCTGTCCATTCCCAGGGTTGTCTCTTAGAAGGCCACCCACACACAATAATGCATCTTTAAGGACTGTCCACTTCCATGGTCATCCTCTTCATAGGCCAGTCACCTTAAAGTATTGCCAATTTTAAAGGTCCGTAAGCTTCCCAGGTCCACCTCTTAAAGGGCCAGTACACTTAAAATGCTGTTGTTTCGAGGGTTTGTACACAACCCTGGTCAACCTCTTAAAGGACATAATTCCCTAAATTTGTCACCTCTTCAAGGGTTTGTCCACTTCTAGGGTCTGCCTCTTAAAGGGCCAGTCCGCAAAACATGTCACATGTTCAAGTGGCTTTCCACTTCATAAGCCACATTGACATTTCCAAAGGTCTGTCCATTCCCAGGGTTGTCTCTTAGAAGGCCACCCACACACAATAATGCATCTTTAAGGACTGTCCACTTCCATGGTCATCCTCTTCATAGGCCAGTCACCTTAAAGTATTGCCAATTTTAAAGGTCCGTAAGCTTCCCAGGTCCACCTCTTAAAGGGCCAGTACACTTAAAATGCTGTTGTTTCGAGGGTTTGTACACAACCCTGGTCAACCTCTTAAAGGACATAATTCCCTAAATTTGTCACCTCTTCAAGGGTTTGTCCACTTCTAGGGTCTGCCTCTTAAAGGGCCAGTCCGCAAAACATGTCACATGTTCAAGTGGCTTTCCACTTCATAAGCCACATTGACATTTCCAAAGGTCTGTCCATTCCCAGGGTTGTCTCTTAGAAGGCCACCCACACACAATAATGCATCTTTAAGGACTGTCCACTTCCATGGTCATCCTCTTCATAGGCCAGTCACCTTAAAGTATTGCCAATTTTAAAGGTCCGTAAGCTTCCCAGGTCCACCTCTTAAAGGGCCAGTACACTTAAAATGCTGTTGTTTCGAGGGTTTGTACACAACCCTGGTCAACCTCTTAAAGGACATAATTCCCTAAATTTGTCACCTCTTCAAGGGTTTGTCCACTTCTAGGGTCTGCCTCTTAAAGGGCCAGTCCGCAAAACATGTCACATGTTCAAGTGGCTTTCCACTTCATAAGCCACATTGACATTTCCAAAGGTCTGTCCATTCCCAGGGTTGTCTCTTAGAAGGCCACCCACACACAATAATGCATCTTTAAGGACTGTCCACTTCCATGGTCATCCTCTTCATAGGCCAGTCACCTTAAAGTATTGCCAATTTTAAAGGTCTGTAAGCTTTCCAGGTCCACCTCTTAAAGGGCCAGTACACTTAAAATACTGTTGTTTCAAGGGTTTGTACACAACCCTGGTCAACCTCTTAAAGGACATAATTCCCTAAATTTGTCACCTCTTCAAGGGTTTGTCCATATCTAGGGTCTGCCTCTTAAAGGGCCAGTCATCAAAACATGTCACATGTTCAAGTGGATTTCCACTTCATAAGCCACATTGACATTTCCAAAGGTCTGTCCATTCCCAGGGTTGTCTCTTAGAAGGCCACCCACACACAATAATGCATCTTTAAGGACTGTCCACTTCCATGGTCATCCTCTTCATAGGCCAGTCACCTTAAAGTATTGCCAATTTTAAAGGTCCGTAAGCTTCCCAGGTCCACCTCTTAAAGGGCCAGTACACTTAAAATGCTGTTGTTTCGAGGGTTTGTACACAACCCTGGTCAACCTCTTAAAGGACATAATTCCCTAAATTTGTCACCTCTTCAAGGGTTTGTCCACTTCTAGGGTCTGCCTCTTAAAGGGCCAGTCCGCAAAACATGTCACATGTTCAAGTGGCTTTCCACTTCATAAGCCACATTGACATTTCCAAAGGTCTGTCCATTCCCAGGGTTGTCTCTTAGAAGGCCACCCACACACAATAATGCATCTTTAAGGACTGTCCACTTCCATGGTCATCCTCTTCATAGGCCAGTCACCTTAAAGTATTGCCAATTTTAAAGGTCCGTAAGCTTCCCAGGTCCACCTCTTAAAGGGCCAGTACACTTAAAATGCTGTTGTTTCGAGGGTTTGTACACAACCCTGGTCAACCTCTTAAAGGACATAATTCCCTAAATTTGTCACCTCTTCAAGGGTTTGTCCACTTCTAGGGTCTGCCTCTTAAAGGGCCAGTCCGCAAAACATGTCACATGTTCAAGTGGCTTTCCACTTCATAAGCCACATTGACATTTCCAAAGGTCTGTCCATTCCCAGGGTTGTCTCTTAGAAGGCCACCCACACACAATAATGCATCTTTAAGGACTGTCCACTTCCATGGTCATCCTCTTCATAGGCCAGTCACCTTAAAGTATTGCCAATTTTAAAGGTCCGTAAGCTTCCCAGGTCCACCTCTTAAAGGGCCAGTACACTTAAAATGCTGTTGTTTCAAGGGTTTGTACACAACCCTGGTCAACCTCTTAAAGGACATAATTCCCTAAATTTGTCACCTCTTCAAGGGTTTGTCCACTTCTAGGGTCTGCCTCTTAAAGGGCCAGTCCGCAAAACATGTCACATGTTCAAGTGGCTTTCCACTTCATAAGCCACATTGACATTTCCAAAGGTCTGTCCATTCCCAGGGTTGTCTCTTAGAAGGCCACCCACACACAATAATGCATCTTTAAGGACTGTCCACTTCCATGGTCATCCTCTTCATAGGCCAGTCACCTTAAAGTATTGCCAATTTTAAAGGTCTGTAAGCTTCCCAGGTCCACCTCTTAAAGGGCCAGTACACTTAAAATGCTGTTGTTTCAAGGGTTTGTACACAACCCTGGTCAACCTCTTAAAGGACATAATTCCCTAAATTTGTCACCTCTTCAAGGGTTTGTTCACTTCTAGGTTCTGCCTCTTAAAGGGCCAGTCCGCAAAACATGTCACATGTTCAAGTGGCTTTCCACTTCATAAGCCACATTGACATTTCCAAAGGTCTGTCCATTCCCAGGGTTGTCTCTTAGAAGGCCACACCACACACAATAATGCATCTTTAAGGACTGTCCACTTCCATGGTCATCCTCTTCATAGTCCAGTCACCTTAAAGTATTGCCAATTTTAAAGGTCCGTAAGCTTCCCAGGTCCACCTCTTAAAGGGCCAGTACACTTAAAATGCTGTTGTTTCGAGGGTTTGTACACAACCCTGGTCAACCTCTTAAAGGACATAATTCCCTAAATTTGTCACCTCTTCAAGGGTTTGTCCACTTCTAGGGTCTGCCTCTTAAAGGGCCAGTCCGCAAAACATGTCACATGTTCAAGTGGCTTTCCACTTCATAAGCCACATTGACATTTCCAAAGGTCTGTCCATTCCCAGGGTTGTCTCTTAGAAGGCCACCCACACACAATAATGCATCTTTAAGGACTGTCCACTTCCATGGTCATCCTCTTCATAGGCCAGTCACCTTAAAGTATTGCCAATTTTAAAGGTCTGTAAGCTTCCCAGGTCCACCTCTTAAAGGGTCAGTACACTTAAAATACTGTTGTTTCAAGGGTTTGTACACAACCCTGGTCAACCTCTTAAAGGACATAATTCCCTAAATTTGTCACCTCTTCAAGGGTTTGTCCATATCTAGGGTCTGCCTCTTAAAGGGCCAGTCATCAAAACATGTCACATGTTCAAGTGGATTTCCTCTTCATAAGCCACATTGACATTTCCAAAGGTCTGTCCATTCCCAGGGTTGTCTCTTAGAAGGCCACCCACACACAATAATGCATCTTTAAGGACTGTCCACTTCCATGGTCATCCTCTTCATAGGCCAGTCACCTTAAAGTATTGCCAATTTTAAAGGTCCGTAAGCTTCCCAGGTCCACCTCTTAAAGGGCCAGTACACTTAAAATGCTGTTGTTTCAAGGGTTTGTACACAACCCTGGTCAACCTCTTAAAGGACATAATTCCCTAAATTTGTCACCTCTTCAAGGGTTTGTCCACTTCTAGGGTCTGCCTCTTAAAGGGCCAGTCATCAAAACATGTCACATGTTCAAGTGGCTTTCCACTTCATAAGCCACATTGACATTTCCAAAGGTCTGTCCATTCCCAGGGTTGTCTCTTAGAAGGCCACCCACACACAATAATGCATCTTTAAGTACTGTCCACTTCCATGGTCATCCTCTTCATAGGCCAGTCACCTTAAAGTATTGCCAATTTTAAAGGTCCGTAAGCTTCCCAGGTCCACCTCTTAAAGGGCCAGTACACTTAAAATGCTGTTGTTTCGAGGGTTTGTACACAACCCTGGTCAACCTCTTAAAGGACATAATTCCCTAAATTTGTCACCTCTTCAAGGGTTTGTCCACTTCTAGTGTCTGCCTCTTAAAGGGCCAGTCCGCAAAACATGTCACATATTCAAGTGGCTTTCCACTTCATAAGCCACATTGACATTTCCAAAGGTCTGTCCATTCCCAGGGTTGTCTCTTAGAAGGCCACCCACACACAATAATGCATCTTTAAGGACTGTCCACTTCCATGGTCATCCTCTTCATAGGCCAGTCACCTTAAAGTATTGCCAATTTTAAAGGTCCGTAAGCTTCCCAGGTCCACCTCTTAAAGGGCCAGTACACTTAAAATGCTGTTGTTTCGAGGGTTTGTACACAACCCTGGTCAACCTCTTAAAGGACATAATTCCCTAAATTTGTCACCTCTTCAAGGGTTTGTCCACTTCTAGGGTCTGCCTCTTAAAGGGCCAGTCCGCAAAACATGTCACATGTTCAAGTGGCTTTCCACTTCATAAGCCACATTGACATTTCCAAAGGTCTGTCCATTCCCAGGGTTGTCTCTTAGAAGGCCACCCACACACAATAATGCATCTTTAAGGACTGTCCACTTCCATGGTCATCCTCTTCATAGGCCAGTCACCTTAAAGTATTGCCAATTTTAAAGGTCCGTAAGCTTCCCAGGTCCACCTCTTAAAGGGCCAGTACACTTAAAATGCTGTTGTTTCAAGGGTTTGTACACAACCCTGGTCAACCTCTTAAAGGACATAATTCCCTAAATTTGTCACCTCTTCAAGGGTTTGTCCACTTCTAGGGTCTGCCTCTTAAAGGGCCAGTCCGCAAAACATGTCACATGTTCAAGTGGCTTTCCACTTCATAAGCCACATTGACATTTCCAAAGGTCTGTCCATTCCCAGGGTTGTCTCTTAGAAGGCCACCCACACACAATAATGCATCTTTAAGGACTGTCCACTTCCATGGTCATCCTCTTCATAGGCCAGTCACCTTAAAGTATAGCCAATTTTAAAGGTCCGTAAGCTTCCCAGGTCCACCTCTTAAAGGGCCAGTACACTTAAAATGCTGTTGTTTCGAGGGTTTGTACACAACCCTGGTCAACCTCTTAAAGGACATAATTCCCTAAATTTGTCACCTCTTCAAGGGTTTGTCCACTTCTAGGGTCTGCCTCTTAAAGGGCCAGTCCGCAAAACATGTCACATGTTCAAGTGGCTTTCCACTTCATAAGCCACATTGACATTTCCAAAGGTCTGTCCATTCCCAGGGTTGTCTCTTAGAAGGCCACCCACACACAATAATGCATCTTTAAGGACTGTCCACTTCCATGGTCATCCTCTTCATAGGCCAGTCACCTTAAAATATTGCCAATTTTAAAGGTCTGTAAGCTTCCCAGGTCCACCTCTTAAAGGGCCAGTACACTTAAAATGCTGTTGTTTCAAGGGTTTGTACACAACCCTGGTCAACCTCTTAAAGGACATAATTCCCTAAATTTGTCACCTCTTCAAGGGTTTGTCCACTTCTAGGGTCTGCCTCTTAAAGGGCCAGTCATCAAAACATGTCACATGTTCAAGTGGCTTTCCACTTCATAAGCCACATTGACATTTCCAAAGGTCTGTCCATTCCCAGGGTTGTCTCTTAGAAGGCCACCCACACACAATAATGCATCTTTAAGTACTGTCAACTTCCATGGTCATCCTCTTCATAGGCCAGTCACCTTAAAGTATTGCCAATTTTAAAGGTCCGTAAGCTTCCCAGGTCCACCTCTTAAAGGGCCAGTACACTTAAAATGCTGTTGTTTCGAGGGTTTGTACACAACCCTGGTCAACCTCTTAAAGGACATAATTCCCTAAATTTGTCACCTCTTCAAGGGTTTGTCCACTTCTAGGGTCTGCCTCTTAAAGGGCCAGTCCGCAAAACATGTCACATGTTCAAGTGGCTTTCCACTTCATAAGCCACATTGACATTTCCAAAGGTCTGTCCATTCCCAGGGTTGTCTCTTAGAAGGCCACCCACACACAATAATGCATCTTTAAGGACTGTCCACTTCCATGGTCATCCTCTTCATAGGCCAGTCACCTTAAAGTATTGCCAATTTTAAAGGTCCGTAAGCTTCCCAGGTCCACCTCTTAAAGGGCCAGTACACTTAAAATGCTGTTGTTTCAAGGGTTTGTACACAACCCTGGTCAACCTCTTAAAGGACATAATTCCCTAAATTTGTCACCTCTTCAAGGGTTTGTCCACTTCTAGGGTCTGCCTCTTAAAGGGCCAGTCATCAAAACATGTCACATGTTCAAGTGGCTTTCCACTTCATAAGCCACATTGACATTTCCAAAGGTCTGTCCATTCCCAGGGTTGTCTCTTAGAAGGCCACCCACACACAATAATGCATCTTTAAGTACTGTCCACTTCCATGGTCATCCTCTTCATAGGCCAGTCACCTTAAAGTATTGCCAATTTTAAAGGTCCGTAAGCTTCCCAGGTCCACCTCTTAAAGGGCCAGTACACTTAAAATGCTGTTGTTTCGAGGGTTTGTACACAACCCTGGTCAACCTCTTAAAGGACATAATTCCCTAAATTTGTCACCTCTTCAAGGGTTTGTCCACTTCTAGTGTCTGCCTCTTAAAGGGCCAGTCCGCAAAACATGTCACATGTTCAAGTGGCTTTCCACTTCATAAGCCACATTGACATTTCCAAAGGTCTGTCCATTCCCAGGGTTGTCTCTTAGAAGGCCACCCACACACAATAATGCATCTTTAAGGACTGTCCACTTCCATGGTCATCCTCTTCATAGGCCAGTCACCTTAAAGTATTGCCAATTTTAAAGGTCCGTAAGCTTCCCAGGTCCACCTCTTAAAGGGCCAGTACACTTAAAATGCTGTTGTTTCGAGGGTTTGTACACAACCCTGGTCAACCTCTTAAAGGACATAATTCCCTAAATTTGTCACCTCTTCAAGGGTTTGTCCACTTCTAGGGTCTGCCTCTTAAAGGGCCAGTCCGCAAAACATGTCACATGTTCAAGTGGCTTTCCACTTCATAAGCCACATTGACATTTCCAAAGGTCTGTCCATTCCCAGGGTTGTCTCTTAGAAGGCCACCCACACACAATAATGCATCTTTAAGGACTGTCCACTTCCATGGTCATCCTCTTCATAGGCCAGTCACCTTAAAGTATTGCCAATTTTAAAGGTCCGTAAGCTTCCCAGGTCCACCTCTTAAAGGGCCAGTACACTTAAAATGCTGTTGTTTCGAGGGTTTGTACACAACCCTGGTCAACCTCTTAAAGGACATAATTCCCTAAATTTGTCACCTCTTCAAGGGTTTGTCCACTTCTAGGGTCTGCCTCTTAAAGGGCCAGTCCGCAAAACATGTCACATGTTCAAGTGGCTTTCCACTTCATAAGCCACATTGACATTTCCAAAGGTCTGTCCATTCCCAGGGTTGTCTCTTAGAAGGCCACCCACACACAATAATGCATCTTTAAGGACTGTCCACTTCCATGGTCATCCTCTTCATAGGCCAGTCACCTTAAAGTATTGCCAATTTTAAAGGTCCGTAAGCTTCCCAGGTCCACCTCTTAAAGGGCCAGTACACTTAAAATGCTGTTGTTTCGAGGGTTTGTACACAACCCTGGTCAACCTCTTAAAGGACATAATTCCCTAAATTTGTCACCTCTTCAAGGGTTTGTTCACTTCTAGGGTCTGCCTCTTAAAGGGCCAGTCCGCAAAACATGTCACATGTTCAAGTGGCTTTCCACTTCATAAGCCACATTGACATTTCCAAAGGTCTGTCCATTCCCAGGGTTGTCTCTTAGAAGGCCACCCACACACAATAATGCATCTTTAAGGACTGTCCACTTCCATGGTCATCCTCTTCATAGGCCAGTCACCTTAAAGTATTGCCAATTTTAAAGGTCCGTAAGCTTCCCAGGTCCACCTCTTAAAGGGCCAGTACACTTAAAATGCTGTTGTTTCGAGGGTTTGTACACAACCCTGGTCAACCTCTTAAAGGACATAATTCCCTAAATTTGTCACCTCTTCAAGGGTTTGTCCACTTCTAGGGTCTGCCTCTTAAAGGGCCAGTCCGCAAAACATGTCACATGTTCAAGTGGCTTTCCACTTCATAAGCCACATTGACATTTCCAAAGGTCTGTCCATTCCCAGGGTTGTCTCTTAGAAGGCCACCCACACACAATAATGCATCTTTAAGGACTGTCCACTTCCATGGTCATCCTCTTCATAGGCCAGTCACCTTAAAGTATTGCCAATTTTAAAGGTCTGTAAGCTTCCCAGGTCCACCTCTTAAAGGGCCAGTACACTTAAAATGCTGTTGTTTCAAGGGTTTGTACACAACCCTGGTCAACCTCTTAAAGGACATAATTCCCTAAATTTGTCACCTCTTCAAGGGTTTGTTCACTTCTAGGTTCTGCCTCTTAAAGGGCCAGTCCGCAAAACATGTCACATGTTCAAGTGGCTTTCCACTTCATAAGCCACATTGACATTTCCAAAGGTCTGTCCATTCCCAGGGTTGTCTCTTAGAAGGCCACCCACACACAATAATGCATCTTTAAGGACTGTCCACTACCATGGTCATCCTCTTCATAGGCCAGTCACCTTAAAGTATTGCCAATTTTAAAGGTCTGTAAGCTTCCCAGGTCCACCTCTTAAAGGGCCAGTACACTTAAAATGCTGTTGTTTCGAGGGTTTGTACACAACCCTGGTCAACCTCTTAAAGGACATAATTCCCTAAATTTGTCACCTCTTCAAGGGTTTGTCCACTTCTAGGGTCTGCCTCTTAAAGGGCCAGTCCGCAAAACATGTCACATGTTCAAGTGGCTTTCCACTTCATAAGCCACATTGACATTTCCAAAGGTCTGTCCATTCCCAGGGTTGTCTCTTAGAAGGCCACCCACACACAATAATGCATCTTTAAGGACTGTCCACTTCCATGGTCATCCTCTTCATAGGCCAGTCACCTTAAAGTATTGCCAATTTTAAAGGTCTGTAAGCTTCCCAGGTCCACCTCCTAAAGGGTCAGTACACTTAAAATACTGTTGTTTCAAGGGTTTGTACACAACCCTAGTCAACCTCTTAAAGGACATAATTCCCTAAATTTGTCACCTCTTCAAGGGTTTGTCCATATCTAGGGTCTGCCTCTTAAAGGGCCAGTCATCAAAACATGTCACATGTTCAAGTGGATTTCCACTTCATAAGCCACATTGACATTTCCAAAGGTCTGTCCATTCCCAGGGTTGTCTCTTAGAAGGCCACCCACACACAATAATGCATCTTTAAGGACTGTCCACTTCCATGGTCATCCTCTTCATAGGCCAGTCACCTTAAAGTATTGCCAATTTTAAAGGTCCGTAAGCTTCCCAGGTCCACCTCTTAAAGGGCCAGTACACTTAAAATGCTGTTGTTTCGAGGGTTTGTACACAACCCTGGTCAACCTCTTAAAGGACATAATTCTCTAAATTTGTCACCTCTTCAAGGGTTTGTCCACTTCTAGGGTCTGTCTCTTAAAGGGCCAGTCCGCAAAACATGTCACATGTTCATTTGGCTTTCCACTTCATAAGCCACATTGACATTTCCAAAGGTCTGTCCATTCCCAGGGTTGTCTCTTAGAAGGCCACCCACACACAATAATGCATCTTTAAGGACTGTCCACTTCCATGGTCATCCTCTTCATAGGCCAGTCACCTTAAAGTATAGCCAATTTTAAAGGTCCGTAAGCTTCCCAGGTCCACCTCTTAAAGGGCCAGTACACTTAAAATGCTGTTGTTTCGAGGGTTTGTACACAACCCTGGTCAACCTCTTAAAGGACATAATTCCCTAAATTTGTCACCTCTTCAAGGGTTTGTCCACTTCTAGGGTCTGCCTCTTAAAGGGCCAGTCCGCAAAACATGTCACATGTTCAAGTGGCTTTCCACTTCATAAGCCACATTGACATTTCCAAAGGTCTGTCCATTCCCAGGGTTGTCTCTTAGAAGGCCACCCACACACAATAATGCATCTTTAAGGACTGTCCACTTCCATGGTCATCCTCTTCATAGGCCAGTCACCTTAAAATATTGCCAATTTTAAAGGTCTGTAAGCTTCCCAGGTCCACCTCTTAAAGGGCCAGTACACTTAAAATGCTGTTGTTTCAAGGGTTTGTACACAACCCTGGTCAACCTCTTAAAGGACATAATTCCCTAAATTTGTCACCTCTTCAAGGGTTTGTCCACTTCTAGGGTCTGCCTCTTAAAGGGCCAGTCATCAAAACATGTCACATGTTCAAGTGGCTTTCCACTTCATAAGCCACATTGACATTTTCAAAGGTCTGTCCATTCCCAGGGTTGTCTCTTAGAAGGCCACCCACACACAATAATGCATCTTTAAGGACTGTCCACTTCCATGGTCATCCTCTTCATAGGCCAGTCACCTTAAAGTATTGCCAATTTTAAAGGTCTGTAAGCTTCCCAGGTCCACCTCTTAAAGGGCCAGTACACTTAAAATGCTGTTGTTTCAAGGGTTTGTACTCAACCCTGGTCAACCTCTTAAAGGACATAATTCCCTAAATTTGTCACCTCTTCAAGGGTTTGTCCACTTCTAGGGTCTGCCTCTTAAAGGGCCAGTCATCAAAACATGTCACATGTTCAAGTGGCTTTCCACTTCATAAGCCACATTGACATTTCCAAAGGTCTGTCCATTCCCAGGGTTGTCTCTTAGAAGGCCACCCACACACAATAATGCATCTTTAAGGACTGTCCACTTCCATGGTCATCCTCTTCATAGGCCAGTCACCTTAAAGTATTGCCAATTTTAAAGGTCTGTAAGCTTCCCAGGTCCACCTCTTAAAGGGCCAGTACACTTAAAATGCTGTTGTTTCAAGGGTTTGTACACAACCCTGGTCAACCTCTTAAAGGACATAATTCCCTAAATTTGTCACCTCTTCAAGGGTTTGTCCACTTCTAGGGTCTGCCTCTTAAAGGGCCAGTCATCAAAACATGTCACATGTTCAAGTGGCTTTCCACTTCATAAGCCACATTGACATTTCCAAAGGTCTGTCCATTCCCAGGGTTGTCTCTTAGAAGGCCACCCACACACAATAATGCATCTGTAAGGACTGTCCACTTCCATGGTCATCCTCTTCATAGGCCAGTCACCTTAAAGTATTGCCAATTTTAAAGGTCTGTAAGCTTCCCAGGTCCACCTCTTAAAGGGCCAGTACACTTAAAATGCTGTTGTTTCGAGGGTTTGTACACAACCCTGGTCAACCTCTTAAAGGACATAATTCCCTAAATTTGTCACCTCTTCAAGGGTTTGTCCACTTCTAGGGTCTGCCTCTTAAAGGGCCAGTCCGCAAAACATGTCACATGTTCAAGTGGCTTTCCACTTCATAAGCCACATTGACATTTTCAAAGGTCTGTCCATTCCCAGGGTTGTCTCTTAGAAGGCCACCCACACACAATAATGCATCTTTAAGGACTGTCCACTTCCATGGTCATCCTCTTCATAGGCCAGTCACCTTAAAGTATTGCCAATTTTAAAGGTCTGTAAGCTTCCCAGGTCCACCTCTTAAAGGGCCAGTACACTTAAAATGCTGTTGTTTCAAGGGTTTGTACTCAACCCTGGTCAACCTCTTAAAGGACATAATTCCCTAAATTTGTCACCTCTTCAAGGGTTTGTCCACTTCTAGGGTCTGCCTCTTAAAGGGCCAGTCATCAAAACATGTCACATGTTCAAGTGGCTTTCCACTTCATAAGCCACATTGACATTTCCAAAGGTCTGTCCATTCCCAGGGTTGTCTCTTAGAAGGCCACCCACACACAATAATGCATCTTTAAGGACTGTCCACTTCCATGGTCATCCTCTTCATAGGCCAGTCACCTTAAAGTATTGCCAATTTTAAAGGTCTGTAAGCTTCCCAGGTCCACCTCTTAAAGGGCCAGTACACTTAAAATGCTGTTGTTTCAAGGGTTTGTACACAACCCTGGTCAACCTCTTAAAGGACATAATTCCCTAAATTTGTCACCTCTTCAAGGGTTTGTCCACTTCTAGGGTCTGCCTCTTAAAGGGCCAGTCATCAAAACATGTCACATGTTCAAGTGGCTTTCCACTTCATAAGCCACATTGACATTTCCAAAGGTCTGTCCATTCCCAGGGTTGTCTCTTAGAAGGCCACCCACACACAATAATGCATCTTTAAGGACTGTCCACTTCCATGGTCATCCTCTTCATAGGCCAGTCACCTTAAAGTATTGCCAATTTTAAAGGTCTGTAAGCTTCCCAGGTCCACCTCTTAAAGGGCCAGTACACTTAAAATGCTGTTGTTTCGAGGGTTTGTACACAACCCTGGTCAACCTCTTAAAGGACATAATTCCCTAAATTTGTCACCTCTTCAAGGGTTTGTCCACTTCTAGGGTCTGCCTCTTAAAGGGCCAGTCATCAAAACATGTCACATGTTCAAGTGGCTTTCCACTTCATAAGCCACATTGACATTTCCAAAGGTCTGTCCATTCCCAGGGTTGTCTCTTAGAAGGCCACCCACACACAATAATGCATCTTTAAGGACTGTCCACTTCCATGGTCATCCTCTTCATAGGCCAGTCACCTTAAAGTATTGCCAATTTTAAAGGTCTGTAAGCTTCCCAGGTCCACCTCTTAAAGGGCCAGTACACTTAAAATGCTGTTGTTTCGAGGGTTTGTACACAACCCTGGTCAACCTCTTAAAGGACATAATTCCTTAAATTTGTCACCTCTTCAAAGGTTTGTCCACTTCTAGGGTCTGCCTCTTAAAGGGCCAGTCCGCAAAACATGTCACATGTTCAAGTGGCTTTCCACTTCATAAGCCACATTGACATTTCCAAAGGTCTGTCCAATCCCAGGGTTGTCTCTTAGAAGGCCACCCACACACAATAATGCATCTTTAAGGACTGTCCACTTCCATGGTCATCCTCTTCATAGGCCAGTCACCTTAAAGTATTGCCAATTTTAAAGGTCTGTAAGCTTCCCAGGTCCACCTCTTAAAGAGCCAGTACACTTAAAATGCTGTTGTTTCAAGGGTTTGTACACAACCCTGGTCAACCTCTTAAAGGACATAATTCCCTAAATTTGTCACCTCTTCAAGGGTTTGTCCACTTCTAGGGTCTGCCTCTTAAAGGGCCAGTCATCAAAACATGTCACATGTTCAAGTGGCTTTCCACTTCATAAGCCACATTGACATTTCCAAAGGTCTGTCCATTCCCAGGGTTGTCTCTTAGAAGGCCACCCACACACAATAATGCATCTTTAAGGACTGTCCACTTCCATGGTCATCCTCTTCATAGGCCAGTCACCTTAAAGTATTGCCAATTTTAAAGGTCCGTAAGCTTCCCCGGTCCACCTCTTAAAGGGCCAGTACACTTAAAATGCTGTTGTTTTGAGGGTTTGTACACAACCCTGGTCAACCTCTTAAAGGACATAATTCCCTAAATTTGTCACCTCTTCAAGGGTTTGTCCACTTCTAGGGTCTGCCTCTTAAAGGGCCAGTCCGCAAAACATGTCACATGTTCAAGTGGCTTTCCACTTCATAAGCCACATTGACATTTCCAAAGGTCTGTCCATTCCCAGGGTTGTCTCTTAGAAGGCCACCCACACACAATAATGCATCTTTAAGGACTGTCCACTTCCATGGTCATCCTCTTCATAGGCCAGTCACCTTAAAGTATTGCCAATTTTAAAGGTCTGTAAGCTTCCCAGGTCCACCTCTTAAAGGGCCAGTACACTTAAAATGCTGTTGTTTCGAGGGTTTGTACACAACCCTGGTCAACCTCTTAAAGGACATAATTCCCTAAATTTGTCACCTCTTCAAGGGTTTGTCCACTTCTAGGGTCTGCCTCTTAAAGGGCCAGTCATCAAAACATGTCACATGTTCAAGTGGCTTTCCACTTCATAAGCCACATTGACATTTCCAAAGGTCTGTCCATTCCCAGGGTTGTCTCTTAGAAGGCCACCCACACACAATAATGCATCTTTAAGGACTGTCCACTTCCATGGTCATCCTCTTCATAGGCCAGTCACCTTAAAGTATTGCCAATTTTAAAGGTCTGTAAGCTTCCCAGGTCCACCTCTTAAAGGGCCAGTACACTTAAAATGCTGTTGTTTCGAGGGTTTGTACACAACCCTGGTCAACCTCTTAAAGGACATAATTCCTTAAATTTGTCACCTCTTCAAAGGTTTGTCCACTTCTAGGGTCTGCCTCTTAAAGGGCCAGTCCGCAAAACATGTCACATGTTCAAGTGGCTTTCCATTTCATAAGCCACATTGACATTTCCAAAGGTCTGTCCAATCCCAGGGTTGTCTCTTAGAAGGCCACCCACACACAATAATGCATCTTTAAGGACTGTCCACTTCCATGGTCATCCTCTTCATAGGCCAGTCACCTTAAAGTATTGCCAATTTTAAAGGTCTGTAAGCTTCCCAGGTCCACCTCTTAAAGGGCCAGTACACTTAAAATGCTGTTGTTTCAAGGGTTTGTACACAACCCTGGTCAACCTCTTAAAGGACATAATTCCCTAAATTTGTCACCTCTTCAAGGGTTTGTCCACTTCTAGGGTCTGCCTCTTAAAGGGCCAGTCATCAAAACATGTCACATGTTCAAGTGGCTTTCCACTTCATAAGCTACATTGACATTTCCAAAGGTCTGTCCATTCCCAGGGTTGTCTCTTAGAAGGCCACCCACACACAATAATGCATCTTTAAGGACTGTCCACTTCCATGGTCATCCTCTTCATAGGCCAGTCACCTTAAAGTATTGCCAATTTTAAAGGTCTGTAAGCTTCCCAGGTCCACCTCTTAAAGGGCCAGTACACTTAAAATGCTGTTGTTTCGAGGGTTTGTACACAACCCTGGTCAACCTCTTAAAGGACATAATTCCCTAAATTTGTCACCTCTTCAAGGGTTTGTCCACTTCTAGGGTCTGCCTCTTAAAGGGCCAGTCATCAAAACATGTCACATGTTCAAGTGGCTTTCCACTTCATAAGCCACATTGACATTTCCAAAGGTCTGTCCATTCCCAGGGTTGTCTCTTAGAAGGCCACCCACACACAATAATGCATCTTTAAGGACTGTCCACTTCCATGGTCATCCTCTTCATAGGCCAGTCACCTTAAAGTATTGCCAATTTTAAAGGTCTGTAAGCTTCCCAGGTCCACCTCTTAAAGGGCCAGTACACTTAAAATGCTGTTGTTTCAAGGGTTTGTACTCAACCCTGGTCAACCTCTTAAAGGACATAATTCCCTAAATTTGTCACCTCTTCAAGGGTTTGTCCACTTCTAGGGTCTGCCTCTTAAAGGGCCAGTCATCAAAACATGTCACATGTTCAAGTGGCTTTCCACTTCATAAGCCACATTGACATTTCCAAAGGTCTGTCCATTCCCAGGGTTGTCTCTTAGAAGGCCACCCACACACAATAATGCATCTTTAAGGACTGTCCACTTCCATGGTCATCCTCTTCATAGGCCAGTCACCTTAAAGTATTGCCAATTTTAAAGGTCTGTAAGCTTCCCAGGTCCACCTCTTAAAGGGCCAGTACACTTAAAATGCTGTTGTTTCAAGGGTTTGTACACAACCCTGGTCAACCTCTTAAAGGACATAATTCCCTAAATTTGTCACCTCTTCAAGGGTTTGTCCACTTCTAGGGTCTGCCTCTTAAAGGGCCAGTCATCAAAACATGTCACATGTTCAAGTGGCTTTCCACTTCATAAGCCACATTGACATTTCCAAAGGTCTGTCCATTCCCAGGGTTGTCTCTTAGAAGGCCACCCACACACAATAATGCATCTTTAAGGACTGTCCACTTCCATGGTCATCCTCTTCATAGGCCAGTCACCTTAAAGTATTGCCAATTTTAAAGGTCTGTAAGCTTCCCAGGTCCACCTCTTAAAGGGCCAGTACACTTAAAATGCTGTTGTTTCGAGGGTTTGTACACAACCCTGGTCAACCTCTTAAAGGACATAATTCCTTAAATTTGTCACCTCTTCAAAGGTTTGTCCACTTCTAGGGTCTGCCTCTTAAAGGGCCAGTCCGCAAAACATGTCACATGTTCAAGTGGCTTTCCACTTCATAAGCCACATTGACATTTCCAAAGGTCTGTCCAATCCCAGGGTTGTCTCTTAGAAGGCCACCCACACACAATAATGCATCTTTAAGGACTGTCCACTTCCATGGTCATCCTCTTCATAGGCCAGTCACCTTAAAGTATTGCCAATTTTAAAGGTCTGTAAGCTTCCCAGGTCCACCTCTTAAAGAGCCAGTACACTTAAAATGCTGTTGTTTCAAGGGTTTGTACACAACCCTGGTCAACCTCTTAAAGGACATAATTCCCTAAATTTGTCACCTCTTCAAGGGTTTGTCCACTTCTAGGGTCTGCCTCTTAAAGGGCCAGTCATCAAAACATGTCACATGTTCAAGTGGCTTTCCACTTCATAAGCCACATTGACATTTCCAAAGGTCTGTCCATTCCCAGGGTTGTCTCTTAGAAGGCCACCCACACACAATAATGCATCTTTAAGGACTGTCCACTTCCATGGTCATCCTCTTCATAGGCCAGTCACCTTAAAGTATTGCCAATTTTAAAGGTCCGTAAGCTTCCCCGGTCCACCTCTTAAAGGGCCAGTACACTTAAAATGCTGTTGTTTTGAGGGTTTGTACACAACCCTGGTCAACCTCTTAAAGGACATAATTCCCTAAATTTGTCACCTCTTCAAGGGTTTGTCCACTTCTAGGGTCTGCCTCTTAAAGGGCCAGTCCGCAAAACATGTCACATGTTCAAGTGGCTTTCCACTTCATAAGCCACATTGACATTTCCAAAGGTCTGTCCATTCCCAGGGTTGTCTCTTAGAAGGCCACCCACACACAATAATGCATCTTTAAGGACTGTCCACTTCCATGGTCATCCTCTTCATAGGCCAGTCACCTTAAAGTATTGCCAATTTTAAAGGTCTGTAAGCTTCCCAGGTCCACCTCTTAAAGAGCCAGTACACTTAAAATGCTGTTGTTTCAAGGGTTTGTACACAACCCTGGTCAACCTCTTAAAGGACATAATTCCCTAAATTTGTCACCTCTTCAAGGGTTTGTCCACTTCTAGGGTCTGCCTCTTAAAGGGCCAGTCATCAAAACATGTCACATGTTCAAGTGGCTTTCCACTTCATAAGCCACATTGACATTTCCAAAGGTCTGTCCATTCCCAGGGTTGTCTCTTAGAAGGCCACCCACACACAATAATGCATCTTTAAGGACTGTCCACTTCCATGGTCATCCTCTTCATAGGCCAGTCACCTTAAAGTATTGCCAATTTTAAAGGTCTGTAAGCTTCCCAGGTCCACCTCTTAAAGGGCCAGTACACTTAAAATGCTGTTGTTTCGAGGGTTTGTACACAACCCTGGTCAACCTCTTAAAGGACATAATTCCCTAAATTTGTCACCTCTTCAAGGGTTTGTCCACTTCTAGGGTCTGCCTCTTAAAGGGCCAGTCATCAAAACATGTCACATGTTCAAGTGGCTTTCCACTTCATAAGCCACATTGACATTTTCAAAGGTCTGTCCATTCCCAGGGTTGTCTCTTAGAAGGCCACCCACACACAATAATGCATCTTTAAGGACTGTCCACTTCCATGGTCATCCTCTTCATAGGCCAGTCACCTTAAAGTATTGCCAATTTTAAAGGTCTGTAAGCTTCCCAGGTCCACCTCTTAAAGGGCCAGTACACTTAAAATGCTGTTGTTTCAAGGGTTTGTACTCAACCCTGGTCAACCTCTTAAAGGACATAATTCCCTAAATTTGTCACCTCTTCAAGGGTTTGTCCACTTCTAGGGTCTGCCTCTTAAAGGGCCAGTCATCAAAACATGTCACATGTTCAAGTGGCTTTCCACTTCATAAGCCACATTGACATTTCCAAAGGTCTGTCCATTCCCAGGGTTGTCTCTTAGAAGGCCACCCACACACAATAATGCATCTTTAAGGACTGTCCACTTCCATGGTCATCCTCTTCATAGGCCAGTCACCTTAAAGTATTGCCAATTTTAAAGGTCTGTAAGCTTCCCAGGTCCACCTCTTAAAGGGCCAGTACACTTAAAATGCTGTTGTTTCAAGGGTTTGTACACAACCCTGGTCAACCTCTTAAAGGACATAATTCCCTAAATTTGTCACCTCTTCAAGGGTTTGTCCACTTCTAGGGTCTGCCTCTTAAAGGGCCAGTCATCAAAACATGTCACATGTTCAAGTGGCTTTCCACTTCATAAGCCACATTGACATTTCCAAAGGTTTGTCCATTCCCAGGGTTGTCTCTTAGAAGGCCACCCACACACAATAATGCATCTTTAAGGACTGTCCACTTCCATGGTCATCCTCTTCATAGGCCAGTCACCTTAAAGTATTGCCAATTTTAAAGGTCTGTAAGCTTCCCAGGTCCACCTCTTAAAGGGCCAGTACACTTAAAATGCTGTTGTTTCGAGGGTTTGTACACAACCCTGGTCAACCTCTTAAAGGACATAATTCCCTAAATTTGTCACCTCTTCAAGGGTTTGTCCACTTCTAGGGTCTGCCTCTTAAAGGGCCAGTCATCAAAACATGTCACATGTTCAAGTGGCTTTCCACTTCATAAGCCACATTGACATTTCCAAAGGTCTGTCCATTCCCAGGGTTGTCTCTTAGAAGGCCACCCACACACAATAATGCATCTTTAAGGACTGTCCACTTCCATGGTCATCCTCTTCATAGGCCAGTCACCTTAAAGTATTGCCAATTTTAAAGGTCTGTAAGCTTCCCAGGTCCACCTCTTAAAGGGCCAGTACACTTAAAATGCTGTTGTTTCGAGGGTTTGTACACAACCCTGGTCAACCTCTTAAAGGACATAATTCCTTAAATTTGTCACCTCTTCAAAGGTTTGTCCACTTCTAGGGTCTGCCTCTTAAAGGGCCAGTCCGCAAAACATGTCACATGTTCAAGTGGCTTTCCATTTCATAAGCCACATTGACATTTCCAAAGGTCTGTCCAATCCCAGGGTTGTCTCTTAGAAGGCCACCCACACACAATAATGCATCTTTAAGGACTGTCCACTTCCATGGTCATCCTCTTCATAGGCCAGTCACCTTAAAGTATTGCCAATTTTAAAGGTCTGTAAGCTTCCCAGGTCCACCTCTTAAAGGGCCAGTACACTTAAAATGCTGTTGTTTCAAGGGTTTGTACACAACCCTGGTCAACCTCTTAAAGGACATAATTCCCTAAATTTGTCACCTCTTCAAGGGTTTGTCCACTTCTAGGGTCTGCCTCTTAAAGGGCCAGTCATCAAAACATGTCACATGTTCAAGTGGCTTTCCACTTCATAAGCCACATTGACATTTCCAAAGGTCTGTCCATTCCCAGGGTTGTCTCTTAGAAGGCCACCCACACACAATAATGCATCTTTAAGGACTGTCCACTTCCATGGTCATCCTCTTCATAGGCCAGTCACCTTAAAGTATTGCCAATTTTAAAGGTCTGTAAGCTTCCCAGGTCCACCTCTTAAAGGGCCAGTACACTTAAAATGCTGTTGTTTCGAGGGTTTGTACACAACCCTGGTCAACCTCTTAAAGGACATAATTCCCTAAATTTGTCACCTCTTCAAGGGTTTGTCCACTTCTAGGGTCTGCCTCTTAAAGGGCCAGTCATCAAAACATGTCACATGTTCAAGTGGCTTTCCACTTCATAAGCCACATTGACATTTCCAAAGGTCTGTCCATTCCCAGGGTTGTCTCTTAGAAGGCCACCCACACACAATAATGCATCTTTAAGGACTGTCCACTTCCATGGTCATCCTCTTCATAGGCCAGTCACCTTAAAGTATTGCCAATTTTAAAGGTCTGTAAGCTTCCCAGGTCCACCTCTTAAAGGGCCAGTACACTTAAAATGCTGTTGTTTCAAGGGTTTGTACTCAACCCTGGTCAACCTCTTAAAGGACATAATTCCCTAAATTTGTCACCTCTTCAAGGGTTTGTCCACTTCTAGGGTCTGCCTCTTAAAGGGCCAGTCATCAAAACATGTCACATGTTCAAGTGGCTTTCCACTTCATAAGCCACATTGACATTTCCAAAGGTCTGTCCATTCCCAGGGTTGTCTCTTAGAAGGCCACCCACACACAATAATGCATCTTTAAGGACTGTCCACTTCCATGGTCATCCTCTTCATAGGCCAGTCACCTTAAAGTATTGCCAATTTTAAAGGTCTGTAAGCTTCCCAGGTCCACCTCTTAAAGGGCCAGTACACTTAAAATGCTGTTGTTTCAAGGGTTTGTACACAACCCTGGTCAACCTCTTAAAGGACATAATTCCCTAAATTTGTCACCTCTTCAAGGGTTTGTCCACTTCTAGGGTCTGCCTCTTAAAGGGCCAGTCATCAAAACATGTCACATGTTCAAGTGGCTTTCCACTTCATAAGCCACATTGACATTTCCAAAGGTCTGTCCATTCCCAGGGTTGTCTCTTAGAAGGCCACCCACACACAATAATGCATCTTTAAGGACTGTCCACTTCCATGGTCATCCTCTTCATAGGCCAGTCACCTTAAAGTATTGCCAATTTTAAAGGTCTGTAAGCTTCCCAGGTCCACCTCTTAAAGGGCCAGTACACTTAAAATGCTGTTGTTTCGAGGGTTTGTACACAACCCTGGTCAACCTCTTAAAGGACATAATTCCTTAAATTTGTCACCTCTTCAAGGTTTGTCCACTTCTAGGGTCTGCCTCTTAAAGGGCCAGTCCGCAAAACATGTCACATGTTCAAGTGGCTTTCCACTTCATAAGCCACATTGACATTTCCAAAGGTCTGTCCAATCCCAGGGTTGTCTCTTAGAAGGCCACCCACACACAATAATGCATCTTTAAGGACTGTCCACTTCCATGGTCATCCTCTTCATAGGCCAGTCACCTTAAAGTATTGCCAATTTTAAAGGTCTGTAAGCTTCCCAGGTCCACCTCTTAAAGAGCCAGTACACTTAAAATGCTGTTGTTTCAAGGGTTTGTACACAACCCTGGTCAACCTCTTAAAGGACATAATTCCCTAAATTTGTCACCTCTTCAAGGGTTTGTCCACTTCTAGGGTCTGCCTCTTAAAGGGCCAGTCATCAAAACATGTCACATGTTCAAGTGGCTTTCCACTTCATAAGCCACATTGACATTTCCAAAGGTCTGTCCATTCCCAGGGTTGTCTCTTAGAAGGCCACCCACACACAATAATGCATCTTTAAGGACTGTCCACTTCCATGGTCATCCTCTTCATAGGCCAGTCACCTTAAAGTATTGCCAATTTTAAAGGTCCGTAAGCTTCCCCGGTCCACCTCTTAAAGGGCCAGTACACTTAAAATGCTGTTGTTTTGAGGGTTTGTACACAACCCTGGTCAACCTCTTAAAGGACATAATTCCCTAAATTTGTCACCTCTTCAAGGGTTTGTCCACTTCTAGGGTCTGCCTCTTAAAGGGCCAGTCCGCAAAACATGTCACATGTTCAAGTGGCTTTCCACTTCATAAGCCACATTGACATTTCCAAAGGTCTGTCCATTCCCAGGGTTGTCTCTTAGAAGGCCACCCACACACAATAATGCATCTTTAAGGACTGTCCACTTCCATGGTCATCCTCTTCATAGGCCAGTCACCTTAAAGTATTGCCAATTTTAAAGGTCTGTAAGCTTCCCAGGTCCACCTCTTAAAGAGCCAGTACACTTAAAATGCTGTTGTTTCAAGGGTTTGTACACAACCCTGGTCAACCTCTTAAAGGACATAATTCCCTAAATTTGTCACCTCTTCAAGGGTTTGTCCACTTCTAGGGTCTGCCTCTTAAAGGGCCAGTCATCAAAACATGTCACATGTTCAAGTGGCTTTCCACTTCATAAGCCACATTGACATTTCCAAAGGTCTGTCCATTCCCAGGGTTGTCTCTTAGAAGGCCACCCACACACAATAATGCATCTTTAAGGACTGTCCACTTCCATGGTCATCCTCTTCATAGGCCAGTCACCTTAAAGTATTGCCAATTTTAAAGGTCTGTAAGCTTCCCAGGTCCACCTCTTAAAGGGCCAGTACACTTAAAATGCTGTTGTTTCAAGGGTTTGTACACAACCCTGGTCAACCTCTTAAAGGACATAATTCCCTAAATTTGTCACCTCTTCAAGGGTTTGTCCACTTCTAGGGTCTGCCTCTTAAAGGGCCAGTCATCAAAACATGTCACATGTTCAAGTGGCTTTCCACTTCATAAGCCACATTGACATTTTCAAAGGTCTGTCCATTCCCAGGGTTGTCTCTTAGAAGGCCACCCACACACAATAATGCATCTTTAAGGACTGTCCACTTCCATGGTCATCCTCTTCATAGGCCAGTCACCTTAAAGTATTGCCAATTTTAAAGGTCTGTAAGCTTCCCAGGTCCACCTCTTAAAGGGCCAGTACACTTAAAATGCTGTTGTTTCAAGGGTTTGTACTCAACCCTGGTCAACCTCTTAAAGGACATAATTCCCTAAATTTGTCACCTCTTCAAGGGTTTGTCCACTTCTAGGGTCTGCCTCTTAAAGGGCCAGTCATCAAAACATGTCACATGTTCAAGTGGCTTTCCACTTCATAAGCCACATTGACATTTCCAAAGGTCTGTCCATTCCCAGGGTTGTCTCTTAGAAGGCCACCCACACACAATAATGCATCTTTAAGGACTGTCCACTTCCATGGTCATCCTCTTCATAGGCCAGTCACCTTAAAGTATTGCCAATTTTAAAGGTCTGTAAGCTTCCCAGGTCCACCTCTTAAAGGGCCAGTACACTTAAAATGCTGTTGTTTCAAGGGTTTGTACACAACCCTGGTCAACCTCTTAAAGGACATAATTCCCTAAATTTGTCACCTCTTCAAGGGTTTGTCCACTTCTAGGGTCTGCCTCTTAAAGGGCCAGTCATCAAAACATGTCACATGTTCAAGTGGCTTTCCACTTCATAAGCCACATTGACATTTCCAAAGGTTTGTCCATTCCCAGGGTTGTCTCTTAGAAGGCCACCCACACACAATAATGCATCTTTAAGGACTGTCCACTTCCATGGTCATCCTCTTCATAGGCCAGTCACCTTAAAGTATTGCCAATTTTAAAGGTCTGTAAGCTTCCCAGGTCCACCTCTTAAAGGGCCAGTACACTTAAAATGCTGTTGTTTCGAGGGTTTGTACACAACCCTGGTCAACCTCTTAAAGGACATAATTCCCTAAATTTGTCACCTCTTCAAGGGTTTGTCCACTTCTAGGGTCTGCCTCTTAAAGGGCCAGTCATCAAAACATGTCACATGTTCAAGTGGCTTTCCACTTCATAAGCCACATTGACATTTCCAAAGGTCTGTCCATTCCCAGGGTTGTCTCTTAGAAGGCCACCCACACACAATAATGCATCTTTAAGGACTGTCCACTTCCATGGTCATCCTCTTCATAGGCCAGTCACCTTAAAGTATTGCCAATTTTAAAGGTCTGTAAGCTTCCCAGGTCCACCTCTTAAAGGGCCAGTACACTTAAAATGCTGTTGTTTCGAGGGTTTGTACACAACCCTGGTCAACCTCTTAAAGGACATAATTCCCTAAATTTGTCACCTCTTCAAGGGTTTGTCCACTTCTAGGGTCTGCCTCTTAAAGGGCCAGTCATCAAAACATGTCACATGTTCAAGTGGCTTTCCACTTCATAAGCCACATTGACATTTTCAAAGGTCTGTCCATTCCCAGGGTTGTCTCTTAGAAGGCCACCCACACACAATAATGCATCTTTAAGGACTGTCCACTTCCATGGTCATCCTCTTCATAGGCCAGTCACCTTAAAGTATTGCCAATTTTAAAGGTCTGTAAGCTTCCCAGGTCCACCTCTTAAAGGGCCAGTACACTTAAAATGCTGTTGTTTCAAGGGTTTGTACTCAACCCTGGTCAACCTCTTAAAGGACATAATTCCCTAAATTTGTCACCTCTTCAAGGGTTTGTCCACTTCTAGGGTCTGCCTCTTAAAGGGCCAGTCATCAAAACATGTCACATGTTCAAGTGGCTTTCCACTTCATAAGCCACATTGACATTTCCAAAGGTCTGTCCATTCCCAGGGTTGTCTCTTAGAAGGCCACCCACACACAATAATGCATCTTTAAGGACTGTCCACTTCCATGGTCATCCTCTTCATAGGCCAGTCACCTTAAAGTATTGCCAATTTTAAAGGTCTGTAAGCTTCCCAGGTCCACCTCTTAAAGGGCCAGTACACTTAAAATGCTGTTGTTTCAAGGGTTTGTACACAACCCTGGTCAACCTCTTAAAGGACATAATTCCCTAAATTTGTCACCTCTTCAAGGGTTTGTCCACTTCTAGGGTCTGCCTCTTAAAGGGCCAGTCATCAAAACATGTCACATGTTCAAGTGGCTTTCCACTTCATAAGCCACATTGACATTTCCAAAGGTCTGTCCATTCCCAGGGTTGTCTCTTAGAAGGCCACCCACACACAATAATGCATCTTTAAGGACTGTCCACTTCCATGGTCATCCTCTTCATAGGCCAGTCACCTTAAAGTATTGCCAATTTTAAAGGTCTGTAAGCTTCCCAGGTCCACCTCTTAAAGGGCCAGTACACTTAAAATGCTGTTGTTTCGAGGGTTTGTACACAACCCTGGTCAACCTCTTAAAGGACATAATTCCCTAAATTTGTCACCTCTTCAAGGGTTTGTCCACTTCTAGGGTCTGCCTCTTAAAGGGCCAGTCATCAAAACATGTCACATGTTCAAGTGGCTTTCCACTTCATAAGCCACATTGACATTTCCAAAGGTCTGTCCATTCCCAGGGTTGTCTCTTAGAAGGCCACCCACACACAATAATGCATCTTTAAGGACTGTCCACTTCCATGGTCATCCTCTTCATAGGCCAGTCACCTTAAAGTATTGCCAATTTTAAAGGTCTGTAAGCTTCCCAGGTCCACCTCTTAAAGGGCCAGTACACTTAAAATGCTGTTGTTTCAAGGGTTTGTACTCAACCCTGGTCAACCTCTTAAAGGACATAATTCCCTAAATTTGTCACCTCTTCAAGGGTTTGTCCACTTCTAGGGTCTGCCTCTTAAAGGGCCAGTCATCAAAACATGTCACATGTTCAAGTGGCTTTCCACTTCATAAGCCACATTGACATTTCCAAAGGTCTGTCCATTCCCAGGGTTGTCTCTTAGAAGGCCACCCACACACAATAATGCATCTTTAAGGACTGTCCACTTCCATGGTCATCCTCTTCATAGGCCAGTCACCTTAAAGTATTGCCAATTTTAAAGGTCTGTAAGCTTCCCAGGTCCACCTCTTAAAGGGCCAGTACACTTAAAATGCTGTTGTTTCAAGGGTTTGTACACAACCCTGGTCAACCTCTTAAAGGACATAATTCCCTAAATTTGTCACCTCTTCAAGGGTTTGTCCACTTCTAGGGTCTGCCTCTTAAAGGGCCAGTCATCAAAACATGTCACATGTTCAAGTGGCTTTCCACTTCATAAGCCACATTGACATTTCCAAAGGTCTGTCCATTCCCAGGGTTGTCTCTTAGAAGGCCACCCACACACAATAATGCATCTTTAAGGACTGTCCACTTCCATGGTCATCCTCTTCATAGGCCAGTCACCTTAAAGTATTGCCAATTTTAAAGGTCTGTAAGCTTCCCAGGTCCACCTCTTAAAGGGCCAGTACACTTAAAATGCTGTTGTTTCGAGGGTTTGTACACAACCCTGGTCAACCTCTTAAAGGACATAATTCCCTAAATTTGTCACCTCTTCAAGGGTTTGTCCACTTCTAGGGTCTGCCTCTTAAAGGGCCAGTCATCAAAACATGTCACATGTTCAAGTGGCTTTCCACTTCATAAGCCACATTGACATTTCCAAAGGTCTGTCCATTCCCAGGGTTGTCTCTTAGAAGGCCACCCACACACAATAATGCATCTTTAAGGACTGTCCACTTCCATGGTCATCCTCTTCATAGGCCAGTCACCTTAAAGTATTGCCAATTTTAAAGGTCTGTAAGCTTCCCAGGTCCACCTCTTAAAGGGCCAGTACACTTAAAATGCTGTTGTTTCGAGGGTTTGTACACAACCCTGGTCAACCTCTTAAAGGACATAATTCCTTAAATTTGTCACCTCTTCAAAGGTTTGTCCACTTCTAGGGTCTGCCTCTTAAAGGGCCAGTCCGCAAAACATGTCACATGTTCAAGTGGCTTTCCACTTCATAAGCCACATTGACATTTCCAAAGGTCTGTCCAATCCCAGGGTTGTCTCTTAGAAGGCCACCCACACACAATAATGCATCTTTAAGGACTGTCCACTTCCATGGTCATCCTCTTCATAGGCCAGTCACCTTAAAGTATTGCCAATTTTAAAGGTCTGTAAGCTTCCCAGGTCCACCTCTTAAAGAGCCAGTACACTTAAAATGCTGTTGTTTCAAGGGTTTGTACACAACCCTGGTCAACCTCTTAAAGGACATAATTCCCTAAATTTGTCACCTCTTCAAGGGTTTGTCCACTTCTAGGGTCTGCCTCTTAAAGGGCCAGTCATCAAAACATGTCACATGTTCAAGTGGCTTTCCACTTCATAAGCCACATTGACATTTTCAAAGGTCTGTCCATTCCCAGGGTTGTCTCTTAGAAGGCCACCCACACACAATAATGCATCTTTAAGGACTGTCCACTTCCATGGTCATCCTCTTCATAGGCCAGTCACCTTAAAGTATTGCCAATTTTAAAGGTCCGTAAGCTTCCCCGGTCCACCTCTTAAAGGGCCAGTACACTTAAAATGCTGTTGTTTTGAGGGTTTGTACACAACCCTGGTCAACCTCTTAAAGGACATAATTCCCTAAATTTGTCACCTCTTCAAGGGTTTGTCCACTTCTAGGGTCTGCCTCTTAAAGGGCCAGTCCGCAAAACATGTCACATGTTCAAGTGGCTTTCCACTTCATAAGCCACATTGACATTTCCAAAGGTCTGTCCATTCCCAGGGTTGTCTCTTAGAAGGCCACCCACACACAATAATGCATCTTTAAGGACTGTCCACTTCCATGGTCATCCTCTTCATAGGCCAGTCACCTTAAAGTATTGCCAATTTTAAAGGTCTGTAAGCTTCCCAGGTCCACCTCTTAAAGGGCCAGTACACTTAAAATGCTGTTGTTTCGAGGGTTTGTACACAACCCTGGTCAACCTCTTAAAGGACATAATTCCCTAAATTTGTCACCTCTTCAAGGGTTTGTCCACTTCTAGGGTCTGCCTCTTAAAGGGCCAGTCATCAAAACATGTCACATGTTCAAGTGGCTTTCCACTTCATAAGCCACATTGACATTTCCAAAGGTCTGTCCATTCCCAGGGTTGTCTCTTAGAAGGCCACCCACACACAATAATGCATCTTTAAGGACTGTCCACTTCCATGGTCATCCTCTTCATAGGCCAGTCACCTTAAAGTATTGCCAATTTTAAAGGTCTGTAAGCTTCCCAGGTCCACCTCTTAAAGGGCCAGTACACTTAAAATGCTGTTGTTTCGAGGGTTTGTACACAACCCTGGTCAACCTCTTAAAGGACATAATTCCCTAAATTTGTCACCTCTTCAAGGGTTTGTCCACTTCTAGGGTCTGCCTCTTAAAGGGCCAGTCATCAAAACATGTCACATGTTCAAGTGGCTTTCCACTTCATAAGCCACATTGACATTTCCAAAGGTCTGTCCATTCCCAGGGTTGTCTCTTAGAAGGCCACCCACACACAATAATGCATCTTTAAGGACTGTCCACTTCCATGGTCATCCTCTTCATAGGCCAGTCACCTTAAAGTATTGCCAATTTTAAAGGTCTGTAAGCTTCCCAGGTCCACCTCTTAAAGGGCCAGTACACTTAAAATGCTGTTGTTTCGAGGGTTTGTACACAACCCTGGTCAACCTCTTAAAGGACATAATTCCTTAAATTTGTCACCTCTTCAAAGGTTTGTCCACTTCTAGGGTCTGCCTCTTAAAGGGCCAGTCCGCAAAACATGTCACATGTTCAA